>NC_069501.1:1035641441-1035698941 GCF_027579735.1 Bombina bombina
TGCTTACATCTCACATCCTCTCTGAGCGTCATTCCAGCAGCGTGACGTACTGGTAAAGAAATGACTTGTTTCCAGCAGCTGTCCATGAGTGGTTACAAATGATGTAGGCCATTCCTCATTGGCCAGGCGGTTTCCCAGCTGGTACAACAGCCTATTTGTTCAAAACCACAAGGAATAGTAAAGATATACCAAAGATGTACCCAGAATGTACCGTCCTTTATAAAAGTTTCAAGTGCTCAATTTGCTGCGGATCAGCACCGCGCTGGGACAAACAGTCCTTGATGTCAAACATATGTGTTGCTCCACACTTTAGCACATCGCCTGTTGAAAGACAAACGGGCTGAAGTTGTCCAGAGCTGCATTTCAATACCGCAATGTTGATAGCGGCTCTCACAGATGGAAACACTGGAGATAGTCGACTTGCTCCAGGGTAAAGTTAAAACACATGAGTGCCAACGCATGTTTCACCCCCACAGAGAGTATGTGTCACAGGGGCTCATCAGGGCATAATCAGTCCACTCCAAACTTCCTCCTTTTATAGCAACTGATCAAATTCAGGTGATTGCTTCCACACCTTATTTTGTTTTCTTAAAGGGGACAATACCACCTTAAAGGGACACTGAACCCAATTTTTTTTATTTTGTGATTCAGATCGAGCATGCAATTTTAAGCAACTTTCTAATTTACTCCTATTATCAATTTTTCTTAATTCTCTTGGTATGTTTATTTGAAAAGCAAGAATGTAAGTATAGATGCCGACCCATTTTTGGTGAACAACCTGGGTTGTCCTTGCTTATTGGACAGCACCATTAAAAATGTGCTGTCCATGGTTCTAAACCAAAAATTTGCTGGCTCCTTAGCTTAGATGCCTTCTTTTTCAAATAAAGATAGCAAGAGAATGAAGAAAAATTGATAATAAGAGTAAATTAAAAAGTTGCTTAAAATTGCATGCTCTATCTGAATCTTGAAAGAAAAAATTTGGGTTTAGTGTCCCTTTAAGGTTAGTGTGCGGAAGCTTTGCCCTTCTAGAAAATGTGTTAATTACAAAACCCACATAATTCCTAGCGAGACTTGTTAAACCTATACCACATCTATCACCCTATCAATCTTTTTAAAATGAAAAGATTGATAGGGACACTAGCTATTATACGTTTGTTGGTAATATACACCGTCCATTACGGTTTTTCATGATGATTCATGATGATATTATGTTTTTACTTTATTAAGTGCTGTAGTGCACTAACGGGTGAATTTATGGTATACATTGGGAGTTAATAAAATAAATTTAATTAAATAACCTTTTCCGTATGCTGTTTGGTTCCCTTTCTTATTTTAGGACAGTATTGTATGTCCTTATTACCTCTTTATTTGTTCATTATTATATTTACTTGGTAAGGGAAGTACCGGAAGGTTTAAAATCAGCAGTATTAACTACTCTCTCTTTCTATGTATTTTTGAGAGAGAGAGATATAGTGTGTGTGTGTGTGTATATATATATATATATATATATATATATATATATATACACACACACATACATACATACACAGTCATGTCCAAAAATATTGGCACCCCTGCATTTCTGTTAGATAATGCACCACTTCGTCCATTGTTGCAATAACAAATGTTTAGGCATTCTCGTGTTTATTTCTTTTGTTTGTATTGGTATAGCACACAAAAAATGGAGAGAAAAAAAAAAAAAAAGCAAAATCTGACACATTCCACGCAAAACTCCAAAAATGGACTGGGCAAAATTACTGGCACCTTTTCAAAATTGTAAGAAAAAATTGCATTCCAAGTTTGTGATGCTCCTGTAATTTTTATTAAAGTCAAATGTATCAATTAACAGGTGCTGAAAATATAGAAATCACACAGACAACCATGGTGAAAAATTGACTCAACCTTTCTGTTGTGTGACTCTGTGTGCCACACTGAGCATGGAGTAGAGAAAGAGCAGCAAATAATTGTCTAAGGATTTGAGAACAAAAAATGTGTAAAAGCATGGACAATCTCAAGGTTACAAGTCCATCTCCAGATTTCTTAATTTTCCTGTGTCCACTGTGCGCAACATTATCAAGAAGTTTACAGCCCATGGCACTGTAGCTAATCTCCCTGGACATGGACGAAAGAGAAAAATTGATCAAAGATTGCAACAGAGGATTGCTTGAATGGTGGATAAATAACCTTGATCAACTTCCAGACAAATTCAAGCTGACCTTCAGGCACAGGGTACAAATGTGTCAGCTCGCACTATACATCGCCATCTTAATAAAAAGGGACGCTATGATAGGAGACCCAGGAGGACCCCACTGCTGACACAGAAAAATAAAAGGCCTGATTGGAGTTTGCCAAAACTTACCTGAGGAAGTCAAAATCCTTTTGGGAGAATGTGCTGTGGGCGGACTAAACAAAATTACAGCTTTTTGCTAAAGCCCATCATTCTACTGTTTTGAGAAAAAGAATTGAGGCTTTTAAAGAAAACAATACAGTCCCTACAGTCAAACATGGTGGAGGATGACTGATATTTTGGGGTTGTTTTGCTGCTTCAGGCACTGGATGTCTTGACTGTGTGCACAGCATTATAAAATCTGAAGACTACCAAAGAATTCTGTGGTGCAATGTAGGGCCCAGTGTCAGAAAGTTGGGTCTCCATCAGAGCTCATGGGTCCTACAGCAGGACAATTATCTAAATCACAGGTAAAAAGCACCCAGAAATGGTTTAAGACAAAGCGCTGGAGAGTACTGAACTGGCCAGCAATGAGTCCAGATCTCAACCCATAGAGCACCTGTGGAGAGATCTCAAAACAGCAGTTGGGAAAAGGAACCCTTCCAATCTGAGAGACCTGGAGCAGTTGGCGAAAGAAGAGTGGTCCAAAATTCCAGTAGAGAGGTGTAAGAAACTCAATGATTACAGGAAGCGATTGATTTCAGTTATTTTTTCCAAGGGGTGTGCTACCAAATATTAAATTGAGGGTGCCAATAATTTTGTCCAGTTAATATTTGGAGTTTTGAGTGGAATGTGTCAGATTTGGCTTTTCTCTACCCACTTTTTTACATTATACCAATACAAACAAAAGAAATAAACATGAGAATACCTAAACATTTGTAATTGCAACAATTTTCTGGGTGAAGTGGTGCATTATCTGACAGAAATGCAGGGGGTGCAAATATTTTTGGCCATGACTGTGTGTGTGTGTATGTATATATGTATATATATATATATATATATATATATATATATATATATATATATATATATATATATATATATATATATATATATATATATATATATATATAAATGGATTCAGTTAAGTGCACTCACTCCATTCCAAACAACCTGAGGGTGCTTGAGAGGATATTATCTCAAATAAATACAATGGACCCAGCACTCACTTTTCTTCTGTGTTTTTATTTTAATGACCTCTGAGGTAGAGAAGATTGTTGCCCAAAACGTCAGTCACTAATAAATAAACAGAAGAAGAGTGAGTACTGGGTCCATTCTAATATATATATATATATATATATATATATATATATACAGAAAACTTTTATAGATTATGATTCTGCATTTTTTAAATTGGTAAAAAAAAAGGGAATTTTTGTAAATATATTGTGACATACTCTTCAACTGTAATAAATTTACTTTAATGTTTGATGAAAAACAAAATAATTCTATTGTTGAAATAATAAAAAATATATATATATATATATATATATATATATATACACACACATACATACATACACAGTCATGTCCAAAAATATTGGCACCCCTGCATTTCTGTTAGATAATGCACCACTTCGTCCATTGTTGCAATAACAAATGTTTAGGCATTCTCGTGTTTATTTCTTTTGTTTGTATTGGTATAGCACACAAAAAATGGAGAGAAAAAAAAAAAAAAAGCAAAATCTGACACATTCCACGCAAAACTCCAAAAATGGACTGGGCAAAATTACTGGCACCTTTTCAAAATTGTAAGAAAAAATTGCATTCCAAGTTTGTGATGCTCCTGTAATTTTTATTAAAGTCAAATGTATCAATTAACAGGTGCTGAAAATATAGAAATCACACAGACAACCATGGTGAAAAATTGACTCAACCTTTCTGTTGTGTGACTCTGTGTGCCACACTGAGCATGGAGTAGAGAAAGAGCAGCAAATAATTGTCTAAGGATTTGAGAACAAAAAATGTGTAAAAGCATGGACAATCTCAAGGTTACAAGTCCATCTCCAGATTTCTTAATTTTCCTGTGTCCACTGTGCGCAACATTATCAAGAAGTTTACAGCCCATGGCACTGTAGCTAATCTCCCTGGACATGGACGAAAGAGAAAAATTGATCAAAGATTGCAACAGAGGATTGCTTGAATGGTGGATAAATAACCTTGATCAACTTCCAGACAAATTCAAGCTGACCTTCAGGCACAGGGTACAAATGTGTCAGCTCGCACTATACATCGCCATCTTAATAAAAAGGGACGCTATGATAGGAGACCCAGGAGGACCCCACTGCTGACACAGAAAAATAAAAGGCCTGATTGGAGTTTGCCAAAACTTACCTGAGGAAGTCAAAATCCTTTTGGGAGAATGTGCTGTGGGCGGACTAAACAAAATTACAGCTTTTTGCTAAAGCCCATCATTCTACTGTTTTGAGAAAAAGAATTGAGGCTTTTAAAGAAAACAATACAGTCCCTACAGTCAAACATGGTGGAGGATGACTGATATTTTGGGGTTGTTTTGCTGCTTCAGGCACTGGATGTCTTGACTGTGTGCACAGCATTATAAAATCTGAAGACTACCAAAGAATTCTGTGGTGCAATGTAGGGCCCAGTGTCAGAAAGTTGGGTCTCCATCAGAGCTCATGGGTCCTACAGTAGGACAATTATCTAAATCACAGGTAAAAAGCACCCAGAAATGGTTTAAGACAAAGCGCTGGAGAGTACTGAACTGGCCAGCAATGAGTCCAGATCTCAACCCATAGAGCACCTGTGGAGAGATCTCAAAACAGCAGTTGGGAAAAGGAACCCTTCCAATCTGAGAGACCTGGAGCAGTTGGCGAAAGAAGAGTGGTCCAAAATTCCAGTAGAGAGGTGTAAGAAACTCAATGATTACAGGAAGCGATTGATTTCAGTTATTTTTTCCAAGGGGTGTGCTACCAAATATTAAATTGAGGGTGCCAATAATTTTGTCCAGTTAATATTTGGAGTTTTGAGTGGAATGTGTCAGATTTGGCTTTTCTCTACCCACTTTTTTACATTATACCAATACAAACAAAAGAAATAAACATGAGAATACCTAAACATTTGTAATTGCAACAATTTTCTGGGTGAAGTGGTGCATTATCTGACAGAAATGCAGGGGGTGCAAATATTTTTGGCCATGACTGTGTGTGTGTGTATGTGTATATATATATATATATATATATATATATATATATATATATATATATATATATATATATATATATATATATATATAAATGGATTCAGTTAAGTGCACTCACTCCATTCCAAACAACCTGAGGGTGCTTGAGAGGATATTATCTCAAATAAATACAATGGACCCAGCACTCACTTTTCTTCTGTGTTTTTATTTTAATGACCTCTGAGGTAGAGAAGATTGTTGCCCAAAACGTCAGTCACTAATAAATAAACAGAAGAAGAGTGAGTACTGGGTCCATTCTAATATATATATATATATATATATATATATATACAGAAAACTTTTATAGATTATGATTCTGCATTTTTTAAATTGGTAAAAAAAAAGGGAATTTTTGTAAATATATTGTGACATACTCTTCAACTGTAATAAATTTACTTTAATGTTTGATGAAAAACAAAATAATTCTATTGTTGAAATAATAAAATATATATATATATATATATATATATATATATATATATTATATACAGTATAGCAATTGCAGACTCCCTCTCCACTCCATCATCTTTACAGACCACAATCATAAGCACTTTATAGCACTGGTAGTCAGAGTAAACAAAAATATAAATAGGCAATTTAATCATAATATGCATCTTGTCATCACCTTCATAATCTACTGAAGTAGACATGATTTTCCCAGATGCTCTCCCCTTTATCTGCAGCACTAACACAGTAGAACAATAAAATTCCCGCGATGTGCTTGATCCTCAGTCACAAAGGCAATGGAGCCACAGCGACCACTATAGGCAGCGCAGGGTTCTACCTAACATCACCGCCATCTTTGTTTATGTCATATAATTTTCTCTTGGAACAGATATTCTATTTTAATCAATAAATAAAATGACGATACGACGGAATATACTTTTATAACAACGTACATTTATAACAACGTAAGTTACACTGTAAATAAAGAAAATATAATGGCAGGAGGTAGTGTTTGCAATATTTTTTGTTTGTTTTTTTGTTTCCCATATGAAAAATGGCACCGTCAGTATCACGTTAGATCAGATGACAAGGGGAAAAAAACTTTTTTCAGAAGACAAGGGCGCCCACCCGCGGAGTTAAATAGTACTCCTACTGGAGGCATTTTTCTCTCAACAAACAAAACTTTATTGACATGCGCCCAACAACAAAAAGCACGAAGGCTTACTAAGGTTTATTTTCGCTGTTTTTCTAACATACAGTGGCAGATACTTGGCGTTTTCGCGTGATTTTATATAATTTGTTGACGCGCCAGTCTTGTGAAGAGTCCAGGCTGATAGTGGCTCTTCTTTACTCACGGCTGTCGCAAAGGTGATTTTCAGCAAGCCGGCTAGCGGGAGCCTAAAGAGGTGAGTCTGCGCGCGAAGTCCCTAGCGTGAAGTGTAGAAAGGAATTAGGGCGCAAATGTGTTTAAATGATGCTATACGAATTGTAGCATTTCCATAGTTGCCAACTTTTAAAAAAAAATTCCAGGGACACTTTGCAGCAGAGCAAGCAAGCGGGTTACTGGAGTATTGGCAACCTACTGTTCAACTGCTCCGCCCACTCAGTTCTGCAATCAAAACACACCCATTTGAAAGTAATAGTATAATTTAGACTTATCCATAGTTTATTATACAGATTACAGCACCAAGATCTTACACCTACCCAGTCTCTGGAACACATTCTGGGCATATGGTTATTTTTACAACACTGCATCAAAATTAGAAAGACAAATAATATGTGAACCCATTCAATAATAATAACAATATTCCATTAGGAATGAATTATATTTAAATAATATACTACATCTATTTATCATCTATCTATTTGTATATGTGTATGTGTGTGTGTATATATATATATATATATATGCAAACAACAAATGTTGTGCAAAAGAGATTTTCAGGGACATTTCCAGGGACAAAAAAAATCCAGGGACATACAACAAAATCCAGGGACTGTCCCTGGAAATCAGGGACTGTTGGCAACTATGCATTTCAGTTCTTGCTTGCAATGATAGTAAGAGTGTTGAAAAGGGAGAGGACTGAGTGCTGTAAGCCGGCGTCCTGTCACACGTCTGACAGTCCTTGGCCATTTGCAGTCCTCAATCTACGCGGAGCAGTGTTAACATCATGTGGTGGGCTGGCTTCAGCATTTGAAAATGACCGGTCTTCCCTTTCTGTGGTTTTGTCCTGGTTCAGATCGCTTATTAATTACTTACAAACTCTGTTTTCTGGCCACATCGTTATTGATCATCAGTGATTTCCCATATACGCAGAGATTATACCATTTATACATTGGCAGCTGTAAGAATTTCGTCTATCAATATACTTTTACAGAGTATCCTAAAGACATAACTATTGTAAACTTATAATAACTTTTTTTTTTTTTTACATTTATGACAATTTGAAATGTAATAAACACTCAAAAGATGTGAGGAACATTGTGAATTCACAAACACACATATGTATGTGAAGGGAAAATAGCAACATTGTAGAGTAATATTATTGAACAGATGATGTATATAGTTTGCAGCATCTGTCTGCTTTAGCCCCAGTTTTGTTTTTAAATGTCACCATTTGAATAATTTAGCTTTATATGATAAGATTCCTACTTAGTGACACATCCCCATAGACAGGAAATCACTACTATAAAATATATTTTAAATGAACGTTCATCTCTTCTGACTAGTGTGGTGACTTGTAAAAAATCCAGTTGAAAACTTTACATGTTTTAAAATCAGGTCTGTAATCTTAGCAATATTTTATAGGAACTTTAACTGATCAGGTCTAATGAAGATGCAGTGACTGTAACTTACTTTTTAATCTAGCTGTGCCTAATACCCCGTGCTCTGCCTGCCCACTTTAAAACTAATATTTTTTTTGTGAGCTAACGGTTTGAGCTGTTCTCCAATCGGGGCTCTAGCTACAGAAAAAGTTCTGTACGGCTAGAGAGCAGTTCAAACCGTTTTTCTCAAAGGAGTTTTGAAGTGGGCAGCCTGAGCGCAGGGTATTAGATTGGCACGGCTAGATTAAAAAATTAGTTATAGCGCATCTTTATTATAAGTGATCTATTAAAGGCTCTGTAAAATATTGCTTGGATTCCTGACCTGATTTTAAAACATTTAAAACCTTCACTTGAATTATGTATATTTAATTTAGTTTCCACAAGATTACTCTATCGGCAACACATTATAAATGAATACAAATTCCTGCAATTCAATACTGTCATTATAATACAATATTATACAAAGACCTAATATTGCAAATTACGAATTTCTTCAGTTTGATAAGAGCAATCAGAGTTTTTTATATTCATAAATGTAGAATTTGACCTTCAAATATTGCCCATATTCCTCAAATTCATATCGGTACAAAAACTTCTATACAATTATTTAAAATTAATTTATCTTTTAAATACGGTACCTCACATTTTCATGTGTGAGGCTTCTATTTTTCTGTAGACATCTATAACTTGTGTGACGTGTCATACAACACACACGCGCCCACGTACACCCACCCACCACCACCGCACACACTCTCCTACAACACACAAGTCACCCAGTAATTGGTTCCTCACCCGTGGTTTGAAGAACCCTGCATTAGCATGTCATTTTACGACTTTTGGCTCTTCTCTACTGTGTATTTAACCCCTGCAATGAGTTAAAGTGATGGTAAACTCTCCCCTTTTTAAAATAAGATCTGGAATGTAAGCGCTATTTTAGATGGAGTTTAATTCATTAGCTGTAATAAAGATGCAGTATAACATGTTTTTTAATATAGATATGAAATTCAAATACTGCATGCTCCTCCGCCCACTTCAAAAGTAAAATTTTCTGTGAGCTAACAGATTGAATTGTCCAATCAGCGCTCTCCCCATATGGCACTTTTGTTGTAGCTAGAGCATTGATTGGAGAGTAATTCAATCATTTAGCTGACAGGAAAATTGACTTTTGAAGTGGGATATTTGAATTTCATATCTATATTAATAACTAAGTTATAGCGCATCTTCATTGCACATGATGAATACAACTAGATCTAAAATAGCGCTTACATTCCAGATCTGATTTTAAAAAGGTGAGAGTTTACCATCACTTTAAACACGGTAGAAATGCCACTTGGGACCTACAGTGCACTGCAGGTCCTGAACGAAACCCGGTGCTGATCCAATCATCAGCAGGTTTTGCTTAGGACCAGCAGTGCATTGTGGGTAATGAGCAGAACTTCTACTGTGTGTTGAACTCCTTTGTGGGTATTTAAACATATAGGACCTCATGAGGAAAAAAATTGCCGTCATGGAGAGAAATCGTGCAACATCTTTGGTGGCTTTTTTGCTGAAAGGGACACTAAACCCCAAAATTTTCTTTTGTGATTCAGATAGAGCATGCAATTTTAGGAAACTTTCTAATTTACTCCTATTATCACATTTTCTTCATTCTCTAGGTATCTTTATTTGAAATGCAAGAATGTAAGTTTAGACGCCAGCCCATTATTGTTGACTAACCTGGGTTATTCTTGCTGATTGGTGGATAAATTCATCCACCAATAAAAAAAGTGCTGTCCAGAGTTCTGAAGCTTAGATGCCCTCTTTTTCAAATAAAGATAGCAAGTGAATGAAGAAAAATTGATAGTAGAAGTAAATTAGAAAGTTGCTTAAAATTGCATGCTCTATCTGAATCAAGAAATAAACATTTGGCTTCAGTGTCCCTTTAAGAGAAACACTAAGCTAAAATTTTCCTTTCTAAAATCCTTGGACTTGATTTTTAAGACCTTTTTCTGTTAAAGTTGTGAGGATTTATAAGCTTTGGCATGATTGCTAATTTCAGGCCTCTATGCTATCTTGATGTGATTGATACTCCTTGTTTAGTATCAGTGGGGGAGTAGAACCCAAATACTGTATCCCCACACTCAATATTCAAGCAAATTCACAACCTTTATTGTGTGTGACAGAAATTGCTTGGGACAAGAAAGAAATCAGGCTTTTTCTTTTTCATTATATATCCACAGTATAACACAACTTTTTCTTCTTATAATTAACCTATAATATAGATTTTGTTTTTTAGAGCTCTATATGTGTGTGTTTGTATGAAGTTATGTTTGCTGTATATGGAGTGTATATGCAACATAAAATATTAAACACCATTCCAATTTACTTCTATTTTCTAATTTGCTCCATTTTCTTAGTATCCTTTGTTGAAAAGAATTACTAGTTGGGCTCAGGAGCTGACAGCTAGCTGCTGATTGGTGGCTGCACATATATTTGCTTCTTGTCATTGGTTTACCCATGTATTCAGCTAGCTCCTAGTGGTACATTGCTTCTTCAATAAAGGATACAAAGAGAATAAAGCAAAATTGATAATAGAATTAAGTTGGAGAGTTGTTTAAAATGTTATGTTCTCTGAATCATGAAACAAAACTTTTGGGTTTCATTTCCCTTTAAAATCTATTTTTATTTTGTCTAATCATGTTAGTATTTTTATATTTTCATTCTGTCATTCATTTGCAGTTCAGGTAATTGCAAAGTCTTAATATTTAAATTCAGTTCATAAGATTTTTGTTTTTAGAACTATTGATTTGAATTTTTTTTTTGTTTTTTCCCCCCAGAAATTGAACATTTCTTTATAGTACGCGTGATGTGATAGCACTTAATATGGGTAAGATTTTGATTTACTTTTTATTGTATTTTTTGAGAACAAAAAGGAAATTTGATTGTGTTCACTAAAATGTTTTACTATATTAATCAGTGGCATGTCTTGTAAAAGTTTACCCCAAAGACATGTGAAAGAAAATCGTATGAATTAATTTATTTCTGATTGGTTATTCGTTTAACCTCTTAAGGACATATGACGGAATTTTTCCGTCATAAAACAATTGAGCAAACTGAAAGCTCTGTCCTTAAAGGGTTAAATGATGGTTTGCCAGCAGTGTTGTGAAAAACAGCATCTATGGCACAGCTGTGGTCAGAATTGGGCAAAATACTCTGTGTCAAAAAGTATGTGGGCACTCCTACTAATTATTGTATTCAGGTGTTTTAGCTACACCCATTGCTAATAGCTGCATACAATCCAGCACATAGCAATTCAATCTCCATAGACAAAAATCGGCAGTACAACAGGTTGTACTGAAGAGCTCAGTGACTTTAAACATGGCACTCTTCTAGGATGCTACCTTTTGCTACAAGTCATTTTGGTAAATTTTTGTCCTACTAGATCTGACCCAGTCAATTGTAAGTGCTATTAAGTGCTGAAACGCGTATCAAGTAATAATCGCCTATCATCTGTTGCATCACTTACTACAGAGTTCCAAACTGCCTCTGGAAGCAACATCAACTCAAGAACTGTGCATATTAAGAGCTTCATGAAAAGAATTTAGATGGCCGAGCAGCTGTACAAAAGCCTTGCATCAAAATGCGTAATGTCAAGCATCAGCTAGGGTGTTGTAAAGGACAATGCCACTGGACTGTGGAGCTGTGGAAATGTGTTCTCTAGACTCTAGATTAGGACCGGTCTAAAAACCAGTACTCTAGAGTCTAGAGCACTGGTTTTTAGACTGGTCCTCAGGTCTCCCCAACAGGCCCTGTTTTCAGGATTACCTTGAAAGAAGAGCAGGTTAATAACCATGTTTACTAATCAGCTGAGTGTATCACCTGTGCGCTAGTTGAAATATCCACAAAATGTGCCCTGTTAGGGAGGCCTGAGGACAGGTTTGAAAACCAATGCTCTAGAGCATTGGTTTTCAAACCTGTCCTCAGGCCTCCTCAACAGTTCAAGTTTTCTGGATAACCTTGGATGAGAGCAGGTAAAATAACCATGCTTACTAATCAGCTGGTAATTTCACCTGTGTTCTAGCTCAGATATCCACAAAATGTGGCCTGTTAGGGAGGCCTGAAGACATGTTTGAACACCAGTGCTCTAGAGGGATGAACCACCCTTAACTATCTGGCAGTCTGATGGAAGAATCTGGGTGTGGCAGGCGCCAAAAGTACGCTACCTACCACATTGTATAGTGCCTTCTGTAAAGTTTGGTGGATGAGGCTGTTTTGCAGGGTTTTGGCTATGGCCCTTAGTTCCAGTGAGGGGTTATCTTAATGCTATGGGATACAAAGGCATTTTAAATAATTTGGATGCTTTTTAACTTTGCTGCAATAGTTTGGGCAAGGCCCTTTCCTGTTCCAGCTTGACTGTGCACTTATTCACAAAGTGAGGCCCATGAAGTCATGGTTTGAAAGTTTGTTGTGCATGAATTGTAGTGACCTGTAAAGAGCCCTGACCCAAGCCCATTAAACACCTTTAGGATGAATAGGAACGTCAATTGCAAGCTAGACCTTCTCGTCCAACTTTCTGTCTGTCCTCACATATTATATTTTGGCTGAATGGACACAAACTGACATAGATGCACTGCTAAATCTGGTAGAAAGCCCTCTCCGAAGAGTTGTGGCTGTAAAAGCAGCATAGGCGAACTCCATATTAATGATTGGGGTTTTGGAATGGGATGTCCAACAAGCTCATATAGGTTTGATGATCAGTTGACCAAAACATTTTTTATGTATGTCCAAGAGATTTTCACCTGTAGCCAGGGTGACGGGAACAGAAAGATACATCAAAATGAAATATCCATACTCTCTGGGCTATATCAAGTACAAATTGTATTAATATGTGACAATTTGGAGATCAAAACACTCCCCTTCCGCAGACAACCAAAACAAGAAACAAACCAAACTTTTAAAGGGTGAAAGACCCCACCCCCAGGAAATGACAGCATCAATGTTGCTATAGTGATGAGCAAACAAGTGAACAATTATCCAATAGTCATACAGTGTATATATATCATATACAAATAAGTTACTGAGTGAATGACCTGTTGTGTAAATAGTGATACAATAACCATGAGAATGTAAACTTACATAAAAAGTTAAGGATGGAACCCTGTACGGCGTTACAAAATCAAACAAACCTGCAGCAGTCTGCTAGCCTGTCACTATTGATCCTAGAGCAAATCGCCACCTTAAATAACATTGATGTAGTAGACCATTATATTGCTTATGTGCTGCCTTTTTATTAACCTTATAAACTAATATTACCACTCATTAGTTGCAAACAATATTGCCTAAAGCGACACAGATGTGTACCTCCTTGTGTGAATTCTGTTTCTTTACTTGCCACGCCCCAATGTCTGGGTATCATCATCATCGCTTTCCTATCAGGAGATGTTTAGTTATACAAATCCCTAGATCTGTGAACATTGTTACATATTCGGTTATATTTATTTATATTAACCTTTTTAAAGGTAATGGTGCAGGCCCTTTTAAAGAAAGTATTAAATTGAAAAATCAGAACGATTTGGGAAGAGGGTAATTATACCCTCTTTTCTATAGAAAGGGAATACAGCACTCTTTTTGATTAATAACAAATTTCTTAATAAAATAAATCAAGTACCAATGCCAGATTCTGTGTGATATGGTAAAGGCATTATCACCACTCGCTCTGATATAAGTATATTGGGCAAAACATCCTTATTCTAAGCAAATACTAATCGGCTCAAATGCGCAACTTAACTTGTCAAGTGATTATGCAATACACATACACATCATCTTGTTGTAGTATAAGGCAATTTGCAACCTGTTTGCAGATAAATATATAGAATGAACATAATCAAGTAGTTTGGAAAAACGGTTGTCAGTACACCCTCCAGGTGAATGGCCAAACTGATAAGTTCAGAGGTATCGCTGTAAAAAGTTACCGTTATAGACAGAACCTATCCAGGCAGGAAAAAGCCAAAGAGCGACCACGGTTCAGAGACCGCACTCTAGGCCTAGCTGGGATTTTCCTGAACAGGAATTTGTGAAAATGAAACAGGAGTACCTCACATGAGAACATAGATCCGCTTCAAATCATTTACACCAGCTTAAGCTATCACCTCCAGGGCCTCTCTTTGTCGAGAGCTCGTGTTCCCAACGAGTACAGGTAAATGAGCTTGCTGTGATACCGTACGGTGTTTGGTAACTTTTACCTGCTTATCGGCACTTGTTGAAAACCGAGGAATCCTTGAATGAACTAAGAGAACGGTTGTAGCGCTGTGGTGACTATGTGACATCAGAGAAGGCGGTATCACGGCAAGCTCATTCAACTGTACTTGTTGGAAACACGAGCTCTCAACAAATATGACTGCATGTATTAGACACTAATATAACGAAGAATATACACAGATACTGATCTAAAAAAGACAGTATAAAACCTTTCATAAACTTACTTAGAAACTCCCAGTTTAGCACTGTTGATAAGGTTAGGCTGGGACACCCAGTGAAAGGGGCTGGGAAAACAGGAACAGCAGATCCCACTTCCTTGCATATGAAATACAGATTATACAAACAGGAGCGGCAGGATTCTGTAGACAACCTTATACATCTAAAACCTTGGGGCTTGGTTAGTAGACTAAAAATCAACACAATGAAGAAGAAGAAAACACTCCCAGATGGGCTAAATTAATAATTCATCTACAAAACATTTATGCAAAGAAAAATCTAGTGTTCAATGTCCCTTTTTAATAAGAGGTATAAACATCTATTTTGTGACAGTTTGACAGACTTGATTATAGTGCTATTTCAGGTTCATAACAGGCAGCTTAGCCAGAGTAACAGAACCTGATTAACTTGAAAAACTCTAAGCTAGTCTCGCTATTGGATAAATGTGTGATTCAAAAGCATTTATAATTCACACTGGAAACTAGAGGTAGAACATTTTTTAAAAATATTTTTAATAGATTAAAGGGGCGTGAAACTTTTTTTTTTCTTAATTCAGATAAACAGCTTTTCAAGTTACTTATATTAGCTCATCCTTGTTTTGTTCTTTTTGTACACTTTGTTGAAAAGTAGACCTAGGTAGGCTCAGGAGCTACTGACTGGTTTCTACACATATATGCCCTATGTTATTGGCTAACCCTGTGTTCAGTTAGCTCCCAGTAGTGCAGTGCTGATTCTTCAACAAAGGATAACTAGAGTATGAAACAAATTCTATAACAGAAGTGAACTTGAAAGTTATTTAAAATTGTATTCACTATTTGACTCATGAAAGAAATAAAAAATGTAATGTCCCTTTTAAGTGACAAAATATTTAGCATACAGTCCAGGTTGATTGGTCTATGCTTGTGTACTGATGGACACAACAAATAAATCCCACTTGATTATTTAGTTTAGGAGCAATGTAGGAATCACAGGGGGCAGGAGGAAGCGATTATGGAAACAAATCCCCAAGACAATTTCTGACATCCGAATGTGAACTTAATTTTTAAAAAAAATTTCATTTTCCATACGTGAATGTCATTTGCTGGTGTACGACTTTTTGGCATGAACAGCTAAACTATGAACTGTTTTGTAATGTTTTCTATCTTATAAATACGTATTAATATTGTGATGATGCAGTGATTCAAGTTACTTTTTAAAAACATTTTAAAGTGTGTTTCTCTGTTACATTAGCTTTATTTTCTGCATTTTTGGAGCCCAGAATAATTACTGTGCCTAGACAGGATACTAGGTTAAAAAGTAACTGTTTCTGACAAGTCTTCTCTTCAGCCTTTCCTGATTTAAAAAAAAAAAAAAGTCAAGGAGACGGGTACTATATTTTTAAAGAGCCAACAGATTTAGATAAGCTAAACAAGGGGGTACAATAAATAAGATGGGGTAGAGAATGCAGGCTGGAGAAGTTACAGGACCCTGTTCTGTATAGAGGTTACAATTTTACTGTCATGAATCTAGTACCTAGAATATAGAATTTATTTTTATCAAGGATACTTTCATGTTTTATTGGCAGACCGTTATGAATTATAAACAAAGGCCAAAGCTTATTTATAGTCTAAAGAGTTCTTACACTTTCTGCATGGTCATGGCTGCTTGATCATATACATAGATAAAATAAAGTTGACCTGGAGTTATTAGATTAGCTTCTTAAGAGCAACTTTCACTATCAAAGAAGGTATGGTATCTCTTCTACAAGAGAAAATTCAGGACGCAAATTTGTTGCCATGTTTAAAAAAAAAAAAACAAAAAAAAAAACTTATAAACCTAATTCCTCTGCATTTCTAGTTAAAATAATTCTGAAGAATGTCTACTTCCATTTTACAGTAGCGAACATTCAATTGCAGGATCTCTAGCTTGCAGTAGGAAACCATTTCTTTTGGTAGTTAAAGTGATAGTAAATCCTAGCGTTTGTGAAACACTAGGATTTATCAGTGGAACAAATAAAGGGGACTTTGTCATGAAGTATAAAATACTTTATTTGCCTGAAGTGTTTGCCATGCTTAGTGCCTCAGGCAGCCCACGGCAGAGCGAAATTTTGCTGTGAGGTAATCTTGGCCAATAGCATGCTAGCTATCCGGCGCCAGCTGGCCGCACAGCTGTTGGCTAAGAGGTGGAAACGTCCCATTACAGCAAAATAGCTTTCTGCCGTGGGCTGCCTGAGGAGCTCAGTGCGGCGAACGCTTCACACAAATAAAGAAACTTTCAGCATTAAGTACTTTATACTTCATGACTGAAAGTCCCCTTTATTTGTTCCACTGGTAAATCCTAGCGTTTCACAAATGCTAGGATTTACTATCACTTTAAGCTTCAAGGATCTTTTCCAAAGTTTTGGTTCCACTCTTTGTAGAAAAATCTGAAAGAAGGATTTTTTCCATTCTACAATAACTGGGTAATTATGGTAGCAAGTGGCCTGAAGCATTCGTGCTAATTTTGGTGCCAGATATGTATGTTGCACTTTTACCCTACTTAATCCAGTGCTGGAATTAGACCAATGCTGCAGACCATGGCCATTTTTTGTATTCGTTTTACGAGTGAAAATTATGCAAATCCCTAATATGTAGACACTGTGGGTAATTCTCTATCCCCATGTTTGAATAATTAACACTGAAAACAGCCAGATGACCCCAAGGCACAACTATTTATGGTACAGGTTTGTCACAGCCAGGTTCAGGATGTTTGGAGAATTTGCAGCAAAAATCCATGTGGTCAAATGTAAGATCCAAGCCAGATACCATAAAGTTTACAATTTTTTTTTTTTTTTTTTTAATTTTCTTTTACAGATGACATTACTGAAGAATATACTAAAGAATCGATGTTGTGGGAGAGTGACAATAATTACACATTTAAAGCACATTGTAAAGTCCCTGCACAGGATTCTTTATCTACTCATGGCTTTCAGGTTTGAGTACTTTTCCTTTTTTACCATCATTCAGTCCTTCTTTTTTTTTTTTTTTTTTTTTTTTGCCTAGTTCAAGCGATGGTAAATGCAAAATATTTTAGGTCCTGGGGAGAACACCGCACTGTGTGTTCTCTGCACACAATATTGATATAATTTTCTTTTTTTTCTTCTTTTATGAAGTCAGCTATTTTCTAACTAAATCTGATTTTACCGTCAAATCTGTAAAATTACAACAGTTAATTTAACGGTTCATTGTTGTTTAGCTGAATTTACCAGCACTATCTAAACATTCTTGATTCAGCTGGAGCATGCAACTTAAACAATTTACCAGTCTAATTTGCTTAGTTGTCTTAGTATCCTTTGTTGAAAAGCATACCTACGTAGGCTCAGGAGCATTAATGCGCTGGTGATTGGCTGTTGCGTATATATGCCTCTAGTCATTGGCTCACCCAATGTGTTCAGCTTGCTCACAGTAGTGTTTTGCTGCACCTTCAAGAAAAGATACCAAGAGAATAAAGCAAATTTGCTAATAGAGATTACAAGGAAATTGTATATTCTGTCTGTATCAGGAGGGGGGGGGGAAATGTTTTTTGTATCCTTTTTAAAGCATCCCCCATTTTCTTTAATTAGTCGCATGCATTATTTGGGGATTATCTTTTTCTGAAGGAACATCATTGCACTACTGGCAGCTAGCTGAACACATCTAGTTCACCAATCAAAAGTGGGCAGGCACCAATCAGCACGTAGCTCCCACTAGTGTAGGATATGTGCGTATTCTTTTTCAGCAAGGGATACCAAAAGAACGAAGCACATTTGAAAATTGAAGTGAATTTAAAAGTCACTTAAAATTGCACTCTGAATCATGCAAGTTACATTTTGACTTTCTTATCCCTTTTAATCACCCCCCCCCCCAATTCTCTTCGACAGTAGTTTGTGTACTGCCTAATATATTATTTTGAAAAGAAAATCTTTAATACAATATCTGTCTCTTTTTGTATTACAGTTTACTCCTGTGCAACAAAAACATTTGGAGAAAGCAGTTATGTACTCTCTGCATAAGCCAAAATTGTATCCAGGTAACATTACTTTTAAATCCTTTAGAATAAAAATGTATGTATGATGGATGTACAAGAAGAAGAAGAAAACAAATTAAGAGCACTGTATAAGTCTGTCAGTTACTGCATTTTAGATTAGATGTCATTGAACTGCTCGGCATATACAAGGTATCACCCATACCATACATAGGCAGGCGACGTCATCAACGTAAAGGGCCATTAAACCCAAAAAATGTCTTTCACGATTCAGATAGAGAATACAATTTTAAACAACATTCCAATTTATTTCTATTATCTAATTTGGGGCAATCTTTAGATATCCTTTGTTAAAGAAATAACAATGCACTTTGGTGAGCCAATCACATGAGGCATCTATGTGCAGTCACCAATCAGAAGCTACTGAGCCTATCTAGATATGCTTTTCAGGAAAGAATATCAAGTGAATGAAGCAAATTAGATAATAGAAGTAAATTAGAAATTTTTTTAAAATGGTATTCTATATCTAAATCATGAAAGAAAAAAATTGTGTTTAATGTCCTTTTAAGATAGTCACCCATAAACAAAGTATAAAAACAAGTTAAATACAACCATAAGTAGCCAATAACAGACCTAGTCCATGATAAACCTACACGTTTTGTTCCCACACAACTGGAACTTCATCAGAGATAACTAGTGCCCTCTAGAGGTCCCAATTTATACAAAAGTAATTTAACCCTCCCAACTGCCATATTTAATTTTAGAGCATTTATTGGAGAAAATTACAACTGGTCAGGATAGCAAAACAGATGCAATCTTTTCAAACCACAAAGAATGCAAAGAAAAGTTTATAGTCATTTTAAAACTACATAATACTAAGGTTTTGACTTGACAAGAGTTCAGAAATCAATATTTGGTGGAATAACCCTAATTTTAAATTGCAGCTTTCATGCATCTTGGCATGCTCTCTAGCAGTCTTTCACATTGCTGTTGATTGGCTTTATGCCACTCCACTTCAAGCAGCTCGGCTTTCTTTGATGGCTTGTGAACATCCATTAGAGGTTTTCCATGAGGTTTAGGTCTGGAGATTAGTCTGACTTGATCTGGTGGTCCTTGATTGACCTGGTTGTGTGGCATGGAGCATTCTCCTGATGGACAAACCAATGCAGAGTTTGGGAACATTGTCAGAGCAGAAGGAAGCAGGTTTTCTTTCAGGATAACCTTGTACGTGGCTTGATTAGTGTGTCATTCACAAAGATAAATCGGCACGATTCCAGGTCATCTTCCTCTGAGTACAGTTTTAATCTTTACCCAAAAACTTGTCAGCTAATGATAGACGGAGACCTGGTGAGGTGTGTATGTGTATATATATATATATATATATATATATATATATATATCTACAGTAGGTTTTTATATTTTTTGTTTTCTGAAATTGCGGTCACATTTGATAAAGGTACAGGAATGTACCGAAACGTCATGTAACCTTTTTTTAATGGATTGAATAAATATATACGTTTTATACAAGACCAGTGAGTGCCTACTTTTGTGGAGAATTTTTGTACTATGGTTTGTAGTGCACCTTGGCAGCTGGATTATGTAAGATTGTGCTTTCCTTAACTTGGATCGTATATATATAAGCAAAGTCCTGTATAGGAATGCACACCGTATTTAGGTAGCAGCTGCCAGGGTGCAATGTCAAAAAGTATCTACTCAGCAAAAAAAGGCAGCACTCACTGGTCTTGTCATATAAAAAATAACTTTTAATGATACAACATTTTTTTTAAAACATTGGGATATACATGACGTTTCAATGCCTAACTGGCATCTTTTTCAAATGTCACAAAAAGTTGAAAAAGTGATTCCGAATTGGTAACACCAGCTATGTGGCGTTCCCCATGAGAGCTCTCATCGAAACGTCATGTATATCCCAATGTTTTAATTTTTTTTTGGTATCATTAAAAGTTATTTTTTTATATGACAAGACCAGTGAGTGCTGCCTTTTTTGCTGAGTATGTATGTATGTGTGTGTGTATGTGTGTGTGTGTATATATATATATATATATATATATATATATATATATATATATATATATATATATATATATATATATATATATATATATATATATATATCATCTCCCTCTCATATGCAGAGATTTTTTATTTTTAAATAATAGAAGTTTATGTCAAACATTCCTTATGACTATTTGTATTTTGGAATTCTAAGAACAGAAAAATAAGGTAAGATCCGAAGTGCTATTTTTAAATTCATTGCATATGTGAGTATGCTCATGTTCTCATATATTCCTATGGACAGAACTGTTTTTTTTTCTTTTTTCTTTCTTGATATTATGACATATTTCTTTAGATTTCAAAAAAGAAAAATTTACTGTATTTAGGAAAATACTTTAATCTCATTGTACCTTTTTAGATTTCATGCAAAAGCATCTTAAATATAATTATATTTTTTTTAATAATAATTTAGATATTTCAAGAACTGAGAATTGCCTAGCCTCGGTGGACAATGCAAAATGCAGGCAAGCATCTGAAATCGTGAAAGAAAAACATAGGAGCAATGGCCACTCTACTCTAGTTCCATCATCCTTTATGTTCTCTCCAAAACACAGAGTAACTCGGAATAGTCCTCTTGAAACCAGAAAAACGAGGTACTGCATTGTAGAAAAACTTATGCTAATAGTTCTGTTTTAGTAATTTATAAGGTAGGAATGTGAATTTAAAGGCACGTTAAATTAATGCTAGATTAAACGTTTTCTGAGCCAACATTGGCCTACGAATGTTTTTTTTTTTTTTGTATTTTTTAAATTAGTTTTAGTTTAGTCTTCATAAAATATTGGATAACGCCTTGTTGTAACATAATCTTTTTTTCTTTCTAATGTCAGTGAGTATCCACGAATTCTATTCTTTACATATGGGAATACAACACCTGGCCACCAGGAGGAGGCAAAGACACCCCAAGCAAAGCACTTAATTATCTCTCCTACTTCCCCTCCCAGTAGTTCTTTACCTAGTCTAGGAGGTATACAGAGATGGAAAAGCTCTCCATCCAGAAGAGAGGGTGGGGAGTTTTATTTTGGCTATCCTGATTAATCTGATAGATTAAATGTCAGCCTGAGGTTGCAGAGGGAAGTTCTTTATCCTCTTGTGTGCATGTGTCGTGCTTCCATTGGAAACCTCCTCTTCATTGAGGTGATTGGACATAGGCGATTTACCTTTTCAGTTCAGGTAAGGTCTTTTTAATTCACTTCCTTTACCCTGCTTTTACAGAAAAATTTCCTAGCAAGGGATTTAATGGGGTGGCCCAATGGTGCAGGAAAGTTCATGTGATGGGATTTATAGTCATATCTGAGTTGGATAGCATCTCTGCAACAAGGAAATCTCTACCCCCTTTACTCTCAGGATAGATTCTTGATGTGGTCGTATGGGATATGACTTTTATTAACACCCCTACTTTTGTGCCTGCATAGTGAGCTGTTACTTTATGCAGACAAGTGCGTCACAATTTTCGTCGGGCTTGTAGTTTCCTGCCGCGCTCTTGACTGATGCGCGATCCGCTGTATGAGATTGCAACGCAGCGGCCAACAAAATTGTGACAGAGCTCCGGGCCCCTAAGAAGTGGTGACACTATTTCCGGAGTGGGGGGCTGCTATTTTCGACTCATAAAGGGAGTCGCTAAACAGATCTCCGGGTCCCTAGTAGGTGGTGAGATACTCTTTCTGGAACACTTAAGGTTTAGGCTAGTGGTGGGGCTGTTATTTTCGGCAACGGCCGGTGCTGCATCAGACTCATAAGGGGAGTTGCTAAATAAGACCCCTTCCTTTTGTTACCCACATAACTCTGTTTTGGGGATTTAATTGGAAAGAACTTGCGTTTCACAGGGGTGATGATGACGCTAGGTGGGTAATCTGTACAGGTGTCAGGTGGAGAAGTTTCTGAAATTCTCGCTGACAAAAATAAGTGTTTGAGAGGTTAACACTCTATGCCCTCCAGCTCAGCTCTGCAATCCCTGTCTACTATCAGTTTTGCGTTCTCATTCTGCTCAATCAGCCATTGCCCCAGCCCCTCAACCTCAGGGGGCATTCCCCAGTTGTATAGAGGTGGGTGTAAGTCTCTCTGATACTACTCCTTTGACAACAACAACATCAGACCATGTTGGATCTTCCTTCTTCCCTTTTTGTCTCCTTCCCTTTTTTTTCTCCTTCCTTTAAGGAGGGGGGGCAGTAGGAGGGATAATTGTTTTGGTTGGGGTGTCTTTTCCTCCTCCTGGTGGCCAGGTGTTGTATTCCCATATGTAAAGAATGGAATTCCTGGACTCTCACTACCAAGAAAGAAAATAATGTATTATTTTTCAGAGACTCATTAGGGACTGCTATCACTTCCAATTCTCTTATGGACTTGAAGTTTTGAAAGCCTGTATTTTTCACTTTTTAAATTACAGGAAAGAGGGACAAAATAAATTATTCAACTTTGAAAATCCTAAATTAGCCTCTTAAAGTGTCAGCCATCTACGTCCTGTGTAGAAGTCGCTCATATTTTCACCATTAGCTCATCACTAGTAGACGAGCATAACATTTTTTTTTTTATGTAGTTTGCAATATTTCTTATGTTTTGGGTTTTACATGGGTAATTTTATAATTGTGTTTCCTTAATATAAACATCCGCTTATACAGAAGTTAGAAGGCTCATGTTGGCTTCCTTACTTGATTAACAGCTAGGGAAAATTGACTATCCAATCATTTAAAGAAAACTTTTAGGGCTTGGTGGGAGCTTGTGATTAAGAATATATTTCTATTACAACAGTGCCATTACCTCCTAAACCACAATTCGAACTTTCTGGACAAACCAACCTTTTTTTTTAAAAATTTTTTTTTCCTATTCTACATATTCGTTTAAATATATATGTGTGTGTGTATATATATATATATATATATATATATATATATATATATATATATATATATATATATATATATATATATATATATATATATATATATATATATATATATATATATATATATATAACATTTTATGGTATAAAAGTGAATATAAAGTTTAGCATACTCGCTCACGTCATAGGGTAGAATTGAAAAAATTAGACAGACTTTCATTCATCAAATTTGTACTATTTATTAATATTCTCAGATTTTTACTTTTTTTATTTTAATTTTAATGCTATAATGGTAAGTGCCGTTCCTCCGCTCGCCATAATTCTCAATTGATTGACAGATGACAACTCTGCAATCCACTAATCGTTCAGCCCCTTTGCACAAATGTCACGCCCCGGGGGGAAACAAACGATTAGTGGATTGCAGATTTGTCATCTGTCAATCAATTGAGCAATATGGCAGGCGGAGGAACGTCGCTTATCATAGTATTAAAAGGTAAAAAACTGAGAATATTAATAAATAGTACAAATTTTATGAAAGTCTGCCTAATTTTTAAAATTCTATCCTATGACGTGAGCGAGTATGCTCAACTTTACATTACCTTTTAATTAAGGGAGTACCAAGAGCTATCAAGAACTGTTCTCACTATGTCTAAATGCATCCATATAAACCTAACATGGAGCTGCTGTTAATCCCTTTTCAAATGCTTTATTGCACTTTAAAGGGATAGTCTAGTCAAAATTAAACTTTCATTATTCAGATAGAGCAGGCAATTTTAAGCAACTTTCTAATTTACCCCTATTATCAATTTTTCTTCGTTCTCTTGGTATTTTTATTTGAATGTAAGCAAAGTAGCTGACCTTTTTTTTTTTGTTCAGCACCTGGGTAGCACTTGCTGATTGGTGGCTAAATTTAGACACCATTCAGAAAGTGGCTACCCAGGTTCTAAACCAAAAATAGGCCGACTCATTATCTTAATTCTTGCTTTTTCAAATTTAATTCCTTTAATACCAGTCTGAGGTTTTCTCTCTCTCTAATTTATAAACTTCCACTCAACACTACCCTACATCAACTAAAAATGGGGAAAATAATTATTTATCTCTATATTTAAAACTAAGCAAATACCAAATTGGTTGTTATATGGTATCTGACTCCAAACATAATGCAATCTAATTTTCCAACAATATCTAGTACTTGTTGGAGAGGCTACGGTAAAACAGGAATTCTATCATATACATATATGGTGGGCATATCCAGTAATCCTACCTTTTTGTAGAACCAGGTTGTTATAGAAAATGCACTTTATTGTAAAATACCCCTGGGTCTACTTAGCTTGTTTCATAAGCTAATACTAAAGTAAAGTAAGTAAAGTAAGGATTCAACTGTTCCACATCTTGTTAATTAGTGCGACCCAATTTATTCTTAGAAGATGGGAGCACATAACTATCTTATCAGTAAAACATTAGGTAACTCGGTAAGCCACAACTGTCTTGTAAGAGAAACATCACTACATGATAATTCCCAACTTGATAACTCATTTTATTTTTTTGTGGAATGAAAATCTCAACTTTTTATACACTCTCTTATTTTAATTAAGTTGGCTGTTAATTTTATTTAAAATAAAATTAAGAAAAAAGCACTATCAAACCATCTACATATAAAATCGGCAGTGTGTATATATGACATGCCTTTTAAAGTGTCCGAGGTGTTACAGCTCCCAACATTATTTTAGAGATTGCTATTTGGGTTGAACTGGAAGTGTTTAATCAATTCTGCCTGATCTTAAAGCCTATGCTATATGTGTGCGGTTTGTATTTTTTATCTCTCACATTTCACTTGCAATCTGTTGTCTGCTTATTTTTTTCTCCAAATGTTGTAACTTGGGTTTTGTCATCTTTAAATGTAATTCACTTTTAATATTAAAATTGTGTATAGAGAATTATTAGGCATTTTATCTGTATTTTTAGTTTTGCATTGTTCAGTTTGATTGATTTGATGAGTCCACATCGCCATGACATGTAGGATTGTAATTGTATTCTTTCCACAAGGAGGAGAACCCCAACAACAAGAACTTTTAATCTCTCCCACTTCACCTCCCTACTTAGTTTTTTGTTTTCTGCCTCCCTGGGGTGAGGTTTGAGCTAGAACTCTCCAGTACATTTTATATTGGAATATTTAGGAGCTCAGACCTATGTGAGACCCATAGCCCCTTGGACAGAATCCTCTACAGCTGCTGGGATGAAAATTCTTACTACAAGACAGGAGCTGGGGCATAGGAGTACCAAGTTATAGCACAGTATCTCCCTGTTGGGATTTCAGCTATAACTCCCTTCAGATGTCAGTGAGCATATCCCTTAGCCTCCTCCTATAGGAATACTGAATACAGCTGCATTTACTTGCCTGGTAACATCAGTGGAGAGGTGCTTCTTTCAGGTAAGTGATTGATTACCAGCTCTCGCATACACCTCAGGCTATTTTATATATGCTTAAAAATAGCATAGCATTGGGGACACAGCCAATTAAAGCTGTTTTTTGAGACACATTCCTTCCTACAGGTGTCTATAGGACTCTCCATAGCTTTTTACCACCTGAGCCGTGGGACGCATTTTAGGATTTTTTTTTTTTAATTAAAAAAAAATTGCTGTATTTAGCTTTTACTTGCTTGGACATGAAGTGCGTTTCTGGGAGAGAGGTGGTCAGTTTTCCAGACCTTTTCTCATGTCGGCTCCAGAGAGATTACTGAAGCAAGGAAAAACTATTATCAGTTATATTCTGCTCAGTGCAATTTTCTGTATGTATTGAGTTTAACATTACTGTCCCCACTGCTAAAATGTCTGACTACTGAGGGCAGATCTCCTGATCTTAACCCCATAAAACACCAACTAGACAATGATAGAGATATGCATTCAGAAGTTTTGTTCACTGCTGAATGCAGAAGTTGGAGGCTGCTTTCGTTGCTCTACTCTTTTCGGAGCCAAAATATCCTCTTCTGCAAGTGAAACCCACTAAGACCTGTGCAGATCCAGATCTTCGTGTGTTTCACTTGCACAAGAGGATATTCGGCTCAGAAAAAAAGCAGAATACTGAAAGCAGCCTCCTACTTCCACATTCGGCAGTGAACAAAACTGCTGAATGCACATCTGTAGGCAATGGTTGTGTGCATCAGTTTATGCATATACCTCAGCCTGCAGCAGTTTTTCCCACCATGTGTCCAGTGTTCATTTTTCGGAAGCCTCTACTGTTGTAATTTTACACATGCCTTAACACCGTTATAAAGCCTAAGAAGGGAGAGAGAAGCCTGCTAAGGCTCTTAGTCCCTCTGAGCCGTCTACCTCTCAGGACTCGGCGTCCCGTGAGATTACTACACTTGCTACATTATCCACTCCACATGCAGTTCCCCGTAGCACATCTAATCCCCCATCCGGAGGGGGCCTTCTTCCTGCGTACTTTGCCGCACAGTTACAAACGGCAGTGTCTGTGGCCCTCCGTGCATTACCTCGTTCTAACAAACGCAAGAGAAAGGTTAAACATGGCTCTCCTGACCCGGAGTCATCTAAATATTTATCGGATTTAGCTATTATGTCCCAGTTATCCGATGATGAGTTAACGTCTGTAGCTTCAGAGGGTGAACTTTCTGCGTCTAAGCCTCCTGCTGCGGAGGAACCGTCATTTAGATTTAAAATTGACCACTTGTGTTTTTATTAAAGGAGGTTCTGTCTACGTTAGAGGTTCCATAGGCTGCGCTGCCTGAAGAACCTATGATGCCTAAATTAGACAGAGTTTACGAAGACAGGAAAGTTCCTTTTGACTTTTCCTGTGCCAGTTAAGATGGCAAACATTAAGAATGGATGGGATAGAATTGGTTCTTCCTTTCCCCCCTCGTCTACTTTTAAAAAGTTGGTCCTGGACTCTCAACTGGATTTGTGGGGGTCAATTCCTAAGGTAGATGGTGCTATCTCTACACTTGCTAAATGTTCTACTATACCTCTAGAGGATTGTTCTTCGTTTAAAGAGCCGATTGATAAGAGAACCTTTCTGAGAAAGATGTTTCAACATATGGGATTTTTGTTTCAACCGGCGGCTGCAGTTGCTAGAGTGACTTACCTACTAGTGCGACTTTGTCGGAACTCATTGAGGTGGAATCTTCCCTCAAGGATATTAAAGACAGAATTAAAGTTCTGAGAATTGCTAATTTTTTTATCGGTGATGCGAACATGCAAATTATTCGCCTAAATGCAAAGGCCTCTGGCTTTGCGGTCCTAGCCCGCCAGGTTCTTTGGTTGAAGTCTTGGTCTGCGGATATGACTTTTAAGTCCAGACTCCTTTCTCTTCCCTTCAAGGGAAAGATTTTATTTGGTCCAGCCCTGGACTCAATTATCTCTACAGTTACCAGAGGCAAGGGTGCTTTCCTACCGCAAGATAAGAACAAGTCTAAGGGACGACAATCTTCTAATTTTCATTCCTTTTGTTCTGACAAATCCCAACGACAACAATCCTCCTCCATGCCTGAGCAACCCAAGAATACTTGCAAGCCGCCTCAGTCCTTGAATAAATACAGGCAGAATAAGAAGCCCGCCGAAAACAAATTGTCATGAAGGTGCTGCCCCCAATCCAGAATCGGATCTTGTAGGGGGCAGACTGTCTTTTTTTTCAGACGCCTGGTAAAATGACGTACAGAATCCGTGGGTCCTGGAGGTGGTATCTCAGGGATACAAGATAGGCTTCAAATCTCATCCACCAAGGAGCAGAGTCCTTCTCTCAAATCTGTCTACCAGAAAAGAGGGATGCCTTTCTAGGGTGCGTTCGGGATCTATCCTCATTAAGAGTTGTTGTCCCAGTGCCTATCGAAGAAAGAGGTTTGGGGTTTTATTCAAACTTTTTCGTGGTCCCAAAGAAGGAGGGAACTTTCCGCCCAATTCAGGACCTAAAGTGCTTAAACATATTTCTCAGTGTCCCTTCCTTCAAGATGGAGACAATAAGGTCCATCCTTCCTTTTAATTCAAGGCCAGTTTATGACCACTGTAGATATGAAGGATGCTTACCTTCATGTGCCAATCCACAGGGAACACTTTCAATTCCTGAGGTTTGCATTCCTGGCCCAGCACATCTAGTTCATTGCCCTTCCGTTTGGCCTAGCTACTACTCTGACAATCTTTACCAAGGTTCTGGGGGCTCTTCTAGCTGTTGCCAGAACTCAGGGTATTGCAGTAGCCCCAAACTTGGACGATATTCAGGTGCAAGCACCATCCTTTCTTCTTGCAGAATAATTCTCGGAGTCCCTTCTCTGTCTTCTTCGATCACATGGATGGAAGATAAACTTGGAAAAGAGTTCTCTTATCCCAAGTACCAAGGTGGAATTCCTGGGTACTATAATAGACTCCATATCCATGAGGATTTTTCTAACAGACCAGAGATGTTACATGCTAACTTAGGGCATGTCTTGCCCAATGGACCTCCTTGAGTCCCTCTGTGGCTCAGTATATGGAGGTGATTGGTCTCATGGTGTCCTGCATGGACATCATTCCTTTTGCCAGGTTCGGTCTCAGACCTTTTACAACTGCATGGTGAGGCAGTGGAACGGCGATCATTCAGATCTGTCTCAACAGATTGTATTAGACAGCCGGTCAAGAGAATAGCTCTCTTGGTGGCTCTGTCCAGATAATTTGTCCCGAGGTACATGCTTCTTAAGACCAACCTGGGAGATTGTGGGAGATCTGTGTATAGATCTGGGGCTCCTCCTTGGAGCCTAAATCTTGTTCTTTGGGTTTTGCAATAGGTTCCGTTTGAGCCTCTGCATTCCGTTGACATTAAATTGTTATTTTGGAAGGTTCTCTTTTTATTGGCTATTGCCTCTGTGCGCAGAGTTTCTGAGATCTCTGCATTGCAATGTGAGCCCTCTTATCCGAAAATAAATAAATATATATATAATATAATTTTTTTTTTTTTTTTTTTCTCCATGTAGATAAGGCAGTTTTACTTACTAAATTTTAGGTTTTCTTCCTAAGGTTGTGTTAGATCGCAACAACAATCAGGAGATTGTGGTTCCTTCCTTGTGTCCTAATCCTCCTCCATCGAAGGAACGCTTCACAATTTGGATGTGGTTTGCTCCTTAAAGTTCTATCTTCAGGCTACTAAGGAGTTTAGACAATCTTCCTCTTTGTTGTCTATTCGGGGAAGAGTAAGAGGCAGAAGGCTACTTCGACTTCCCTATCTTTTTGGTTAAGGCATGTCATCTGCTTGGCTTACGAGACAACAGGACATCATGCTCCTGTGAGGATAACGGCTCATTCCACTAGAGCAGTGGCTTCCTCTTGGGCCTTTAAGAACGAGGCCTCTATGGATCAGATTTGTAAGGCGGATACCTGGTCCTCCTTACATACATTTTCTAAATTTTTACAAGTTAGGTGTTTTTGCTTCGGCTGAAGCAGCTTTCAGGAGAAAAGTTTTGCAGGCTGTGGTGTCATCAGAATAGGGACCGCCTCTTTATTTTTTGTTCCCTCCCGTTATTCATTCAGAGTCCTCTGGAGCTTGGGTATAGTTTTCCCAACAGTAAGGAATTAAGCCGTGGACTCTCCCTATCTTACGAAGGAAAGCATCATTTATACTTACCAGATAAATTCCTTTCCTTCCGGATAGGTAGAGTCCACGACCCCCGTTTCTTTGTCTATAGGTGGTCCCCTATTATTCGTTTTATTCTTCTGGCACAATTTATACCCTAATGTTTCTCCTATGTTTCCTTGTTACCTCGGCAGAATGACTGAGGTAATTAGGAAGTGGGAGGGATATTTAAGTCTTTGGCTGAGGTGTCTTTGCCTCCTCCTGGTGGCCAGGTGCTGTATTTTCCCAACAGTAAGGAATTTATCTGGTAAGCATAAATTGTTTTTTCCCTCATGAGGTACTTAAAGGGACATGAAACCCCAATTTTTTTTTTTTCTTTCATGATTTAGAGAGAGCGTGCAATTTTAAACAACTTTCTAATTTACTTCTATTATCTAATTTGCGTCATTCTCTTGATATACTTTAGTGAAAAGCATATCTGGCTAGGTTCAGTAGCTGCTGATTGGTGGCTGCACATAGATGCCTCGTGTGATTGGCTCACCCATGTGCATTGCCATTTCTTTAACAAAAGATAGCTAAAGAATGAAACAAATTAGATAATAGAAGTAAATTAGAATGTTGTTTAAAATTGTATTCTCTAAACCCAAATTGTTTTCTTTTACGATTCAGGTAGTATTCCATTAAAGGGATATTAAACCCAAATTTTTTTTTTATCATGATTCAGATAAGAGCATGCAGACAGTCAAAGCCAGAATTTTTGTTGTTTAAAAAGATAGATAATCCTTTTATTACCCATTCCCCAGTTTTGCATAACCAACAGTTATATTAATACACGTTTTACCTCTGATTACCTTGTATCTAAGCCTCTGCAAACTGCCCCCTTATTTCAGTTCTTTTGACAGATTTGCATTTTAGCCAATCAGTGCTTAATCCTAGATAACTTTACGTGTGTGAGCTCAATGTTAGCTATATGACCCATATGAACTAACGCCCTCTAGTGGTGAAAAACTGTCAAAATGCATTCACAAAAGAGGCAACTTTCAAGGTCTAAAATTAGCATATGAGCCTACCTAGGTTTATCTTTCAACTAAGAATAACAAGAGAACAAAGCAAAATTGGTGATAAATGTAATTTGAATCATGAAAGTGTTTTGGTTTTTTTGGGGGTTTTTTGGACTTGACTGTCCCTTTAAGCAGCTTTCTAATTTTTCTTCTTCGTTCTCTTGGTATCTTTATTTGGAAAAGCCAGAATGTAAGCTTAGGAGCCGGCCCATTTTTTTGTTCAGCACCCTGGGTAGCACTTGCTGATTGGTGGCTACATTTAGTCAGTACTTCTGTTTAACTGAGAAATCTATTTCCTATTGGAATTTTACTACTGAGGACTAGGTTTTTCTGTTAATCACAAGACCTTACTGATCAGATTGGAAAGATACTTTCCATTTTCAGTGTCCCATTCAAATATAGGACCTCTGTCTTATTTGATCATCATTTCCCAGGGTTTCAGGATCCTCTTTGAGAACCATTTCTTTGAAGACGCCGCATTTTTGTTGTGTTCTAGCTCTGGAATTATGGGAGCGGACCCATACTGCATTGAAAACTCAGTCACGCTTTCTAAGTGTTTCTATGCAGTCCAGATCCACAATAGATCTGAAGGAGGCATTCCTTCATGTTCTCTTTCACAACGATCAATATTTCTCCCTAAGATCAGTTGTTTGCCCTTTCATATCTGGAAATGGTGGCATCACTGGACGCAGTTCCTTTTTTGCTCATTTTCATTGGATATCTTTTTTTTTTTTCCCCTCCTTTTTTCCTCCTTCTTGGTGAAGGAGGAGTGACCACAAATGCCAGTCTTTCAGGATGGGATGCTGTCTGGAAAGTTCAAGGAGTGCAAGATGTCGGCTCTCTTTGGAGGCGATATTAACTATCTTAATCTTTGGGCAATTCCTTGGATCTCAGTCATTTTTACTATACAGGAGGTGTCTCCAGACTTTATTTTGAGCTGAACAATATCAATGTTTTCTGTAATCCATTTGTATTCCAGGTGCAAAGAATGGTAAGCGAGCTTTCTAGGTCACTAGTCCATACTCCTGGAAAAGGGGTTTTTCTATCTTGTTTGCCCAAGTAGGTGGGGTCTCCCAGTATCATATCTGCTGGCCTCTCACCTAAAATTTCAGGCTGATTATGCTAATTCCAGGGATTCAAGAGCAGATGATTGATAGCTTAAGTGCACCCATGATTTTTCTTCTGACATTTTATTTCCTCCATTTGTTCTTCTTCCAAGAATTATAGCTTAAATCAAGTAGGATTTTACTTTAGTCCTTCTAATAGATCTTGGTAGACCACAATGACCCTAGCATGCAGACTGGATTCAGATGTCAAACTCTACTCCTGTGTTTTTTACTCCGTGCCAGGACCTATTGTTCAGCGTCTATGTAATACTTCTTATAAATCTCAGAACTGATGACATTGAGTTTGATCTCTTAGATTTCAAAACAAAGGTTTTTTTTTTTCTGATGCTGTCATCAATTCGCTTTTACACACCAGAATGCCAGTAACTCAGAATATGGCGGAAATTTTTTGTGCAAATTTATTTTGCATGTTTAATTATCTTCTCCTTCCATGGAAATTTTTTTTCTTTTCAAGCTCTACAAGGTCCTCTCCTTGAACCATATAAAATATATAATTTAATCTTCTGTTTTTAATAATTTTTCTTTATCTCTATCTTCAACTAAATCTCTGAAATTTCAGCTCCCTCCTTTTACAAGGACAAAGCTGTTCTTTATACTACATATGATTTCTTAACTAAGGTTGTTTGTACTTTTTTCCCTTTTTTCTTTAAGGAGTAGCTTCTCCATAACCTAAATGTGAAAAGAGCAATACTCCTTTTCCTCAAGCTTTTATGGTTTTTGGACAGACCCCATGCTAATATGTATTTCTTTCTGGATCTCGTAGGAACAGAAGGTACTGCAGTAACCCATACTTATTAATCTAGTCTTTTTCAGTCTTATTGAAGGTGGTTAGGTTGCTTTTTAACATGTATTGGATCTTTCCACCAGATCAGTTGTCTCTTCGTGGGTAGTCCAAATAATGCATCTTGGAATAGTGTTGCAAGGCTGCAATGTGGATTTCTACTTCTTTTATATTCTTCTGCAGAACGATTTTGGATTTTTATATTTTTTTTGCAGGAAAGTTCTTTCACTCTGCAGTGAAATAACTACAAGCTGACTTATTTTATCCCACCCTATCCTTGACGTGGACTCACACCTTAGGTGTTAAATTCCACATGTCATGGTGATATTGATTCTCATCCAATGAAAGAAAACAAAATGTATGCTTACCTGATTAATTCTTTTCTTTCAAGTTGAGTCCACAAGCCCCACCATATCTATTTAATTTTTGGTGGCAGTTATCTATTTGCACCACTCTAGACCTTGCCTTCTTTCCAAAGTATCTGTTCCTCTTTCTCTGCTCCAGCTATATGTTAAACTGAGTAGGGAGGGGAAGTAGGAGAGACTAAAAGACCTTGTTGGGGTTCTCTACCTCCTTTCTAGTGAAATTAATTAAATCCCACGTCATGGTGATGTGGACTCTCATCATCCTGAAAGAAAATAATTTATCGGGTAAGCATACATTTTTTTTTATTTTTTTTTATGCAAAATCGTCTAGCAGTAATTATTTTTTATTTCTTCTGCTTTAGTTTGCCATTAAATACAGGGATTGGAAGTCAAAATAATTCTCAAGCCTCTGCATTTGGAAAGTCCTTCCCTATAAAAAGTGCTACGAGTTCATCATGGAGTAGCTCTAGTCGACGGGGAATTTTAAGTCCTAAAAAAATGCAAAAACGATTTTATAGTACAGTGGAAGAAGTAAGTACAGCTTTAAAGATTGCATTTGCCTTTCTAAGTTTTTTCTTATTTATTTTTTACAGTTAAGGGAAATTTTGAGAAGCAGTAGTTTATCTAGTCTAAAGTATATCCTCAAAGTAAGAGATTATACTTATGAATGCTGTTTTATAAATGTTTTAACATCCTTCACGGATCTATATTATTTTATTAACTGCACACACTTATCCGTTGTATATGAAATAGTGAAGCATTATCTTGCAGTTTACTATATCTGAGAAGAATTTTGCAATAAATATAGCTGTTTTGTGTCAAATTAGCATATTTAATTTTTTCCCTGTCCCCTAAAACAGAAGAACCCTTGCTAACCAATTTCACACTAATACACATTTATAACATGAACTTTGTTTGCACTTGTGCAGTTTGCCCTCTTCTCTTTACTTATGGTGGTTTACCACTGATTCAGCAATTATTTAAATAGACATATATTCATTTCTAATCTCCATCTAAAAGGCCAAATATAAATACATTTTTATATGTACACAATAATGTTCACACCTAAATGCTATTGCTAAGAATATTTTTTCTACCATGAGTGTTGATGCAAAACTGATAATCCACCTTAAAAAAGCAAATATTTACAGAGAAGGCGAGGGAGTAGAGGGAGGTAAACAATAGTTCACAGAGAATTAACTAAAAGTATTAACCCAAACCTCTCTGGGATAAAGTGGAACAAGCACAATTTTCAGATGTATTTTACAGTAAAAGGAAACTAAATAATGATTTTATATTGCAATCATGTGTCACTTTCAATGATGAAGCACTTTATGCATTGCTAAAATGTCGAGTTAGTCGTCCTTTAAAGTGATGGTAAACTCTCTACGCTCAATAATATAAGTTAAAAAAAAAAGTAAATGAAGGGCACTTTCATTGATTAATATCAATGAAGATGCTATATTATATAATTATTTTCTTATACATTCCGCCATTCCTCCGCCCACAATGCATAGTCTATTTCAGTGTAAAATGACGAATCACACTGTAGCCAATCATAAAGTGCTCCCTTTGCTAAACGCCAAAGGGGGTGTGCTGCAATTGGCTGCAGCGTGTTTCATCACGGGCGGAGAAACGGCGGAATATAGAAGAAAATGAAGCAGTGATTATTTATATATTTTAACTTTCGCAATGATTTTAATCACATTGCGACTGCTTTGAAGGAAGGGAGGTGCAAGTTCCAGACAAACGGTAGCTTTAACACAAAATTAAAAGGATGCAGACATCTTAAAATAATTAGAAGGGACAGTAAACACTGACATTTCTTCTATAAGATACGACGAGTCCACAGATTCATCCTTTACTTGTGGGATATTATCCTCCTGCTAACAAGAAGTGGCAAAGAGCACCACAGCAGAGCTGTCTATATAGCTCCTCCCTTGACTCCACCCCCCAGTCATTCTCTTTGCCTACTCTAAGTAATTGGAAAGGTAAAGTGAAAGAGGTGATAAAATGATAGTTTTTATTTTCTTCAAGCAAGACTTTTTTATTTTAAATGGTACCGGTGAGTGCTATTTTTTCCCAGGCAGCAGATGCAATGAAGATTTCTGCCTGGAGACTGATGATCTTAGCAGTTGTTACTAAGATCCAGAGTAGTTCCCACAGAATGGCTGAGGAGTACTTAAACTTCAGTGTGAGGAACGTTTTTCATGCTACAAGCATTGAGATATGTTCAGTCATTTTTTTCTGGAGAGACTGTTATTTCAGAATTGGCTGACAGTATCCCCATGAGGGAAAGGGTAAGCTATAATTCTAATGTATAGAGAGGGGTATTACTGGACCTGTATGATGGGCTGTAAAAAATGGTTGACACTGATGACATGTTGTTTGTGGGTAAAGATTCTATGTTGGGAGGTTAAATAACGTTTTTTGTGGCAAACGTTTTCAATTTAATTTGGCAATGGAGGGTACACATGGCTTCATTTAGATGGGTATATGAACCCACATGGCTAGGTTTTATTTTTTAGACCGCTCTGGTGCGGTTATTGTTTAAGGCTGTGAGACATCGAGTTAGATGGGCGGGGCCTTTTTCGCGCCTCTGCTGCTTGCATAGGGAATACAACTGCGCAACTAACTTCAGCTCCGGTGGGCCTTTCGGGATATTTTGATTCAGGCGTCAACTTACAATCTAGCCAAATCTCACACGGACATCGTGTTAGCTTTTCTAAGAACTCACGGGTGGAAGGTGAACATAAAAAAAGAGTTCACTTGTTCCTCTGACAAGAGTTCCATTCCTAGGAACTCTGATAGACTTGGTAGACATGAAGATTTTTTTTGACGGAGGTCAGAAAATCAAAGATCTTAACCACTTGCCGAGCACTTCAGTCCATTCCTCGGCCATCAGTGGCTCAGTGTATGGAGGTAATTGGACTAATGGTAGCGGCAATGGACATAGTTCCATTTGCTCGCTTACATCTCAGACCACTGCAGCTGTGCATGCTCAGACAGTGGAATGGGGATTATGCTGATTTATCTCAGCGGATAAATCTGGATCTAGAGACCAGAGAGACTCTTCATTGGTGGTTGTCACAGGATCATCTGTCCCAGGGAATGTGCTTCCGCAGGCCAGCATGGGTCATAGTGACGGACCCCAGCCTCTTGGGCTGGGGTGCAGTCTGGAATTCCCTGAAGGCTCAGGGTGTGTGGACTCAGGAGGAGTCCTTACTACCAATAAATATTCTGGAACTGAGAGCGATATTTAACGCGCTTCAAGCGTGGCCTCAGCTGGCTTCGGCCAAATTCATAAGATTCCAGTCGGAGAATATCACGACTGTAGCATATATCAATCATCAAGGGGGAACAAATAGTTCTCTAGCGATGAAAGAGGTTTCCAAAATAATTCAATGGGCAGAGACTCACTCTTGCCATCTATCTGCAATATATATCCCAGGAGTGGAGAACTGGGAAGCGGATTTTCTAAGTCGTCAGACTTTTCATCCGGGGGGGGTGGGAACTCCATCCGGAGGTGTTTGCAAAATGGATTCATCAATGGGGCACACCGGAATTGGATCTGATGGCATCTCGTCAGAATGCCAAACTTCCTTGTTACGGGTCCGGATCAAGGGATCCTCAAGCAGTACTGATAGATTCTCTAGCAGTACCATGGTCATTCAACCTGGCTTATGCATTTCCTCCTTTTTCTCTCCTACCTCGTTTGATTGCAAGAATCAAACAGGAGAGAGCTTCAGTAATCCTGATAGCGCCTGCGTGGTGACGCTGGACTTGGTATGCAGACCTGGTGGAAATGTCATCTCTGCCACCGTGGAAACTGACACTGAGACAGGACCTTCTCATTCACGGTCCGTTCCAACATCCAAATCTAGTTTCTCTGCAGCTGACTGCCTGGACATTGAACGCTTGATTCTATCTAAGCGGGGATTCTCTGAGTCGGTCATTGATACCTTGATTCAGGCTCGGAAGCCTGTTACTAGGAAAATTTATCATAAGATATGGCGTAAATATCTTTATTGGTGCGAATTCAGAGGCTACTCATGGAGTAAGATCAGGATTCCTAGGATTTTGTCCTTTCTCCAAGAAGGATTGGAGAAGGGGTTATCAGCTAGTTCCTTAAAGGGACAGATTTCTGCTTTGTCAATCTTACTACACAAGCGTCTGGCAGATGTCCCAGACGTTCAGTCGTTTTGTCAGGCTTTGGTTAGAATTAAGCCTGTGTTTAAACCTGTTGCTCCGCCATGGACTTTGAATTTAGTTCTAAATGTTCTTCAAGGGGTTCCGTTTGAACCCATGCATTCCATAGATATTAAACTTCTATCTTGGAAAGTTCTGTTTTTAGTTGCTATCTCTTTTGCTCGAAGAGTTTCTGAGCTATCTGCTTTACAATGCGACTCGCCTTATCTTATATTCCATTCTGATAAGGTGGTTTTGCGTACTAAACCTGGATTTCTTCCTAAGGTTGTTTCAAATAAGAATATTAATCAGGAAATTGTTGTTCCTTCTCTGTGTCCTAACCCTTCTTCAAAGAAGGAGCGTCTGTTACATTACTTGGACGTGGTTCGTGCCTTGAAGTTTTATTTGCAAGCGACCAAGGATTTCCGTCAAACATCTTCTCTGTTGTCTATTCTGGAAAGCGTAGAGGTCAAAAAGCTATGGCTACCTCTTTCTTTTTGGCTGAAAAGCATAATCCGTTTGGCATAAGAGACTGCTGGACAGCAGCCTCCTGAAAGAATTACAGCTCATTCTACTAGAGCGGTGGCTTCCACATGGGCTTTTAAAAACGATGCTTCTGTTGAACAGATTTGTAAGGCTGCGACTTGGTCTTCCCTTCATACCTTTTCCAAATTTTACAATTTTGATACTTTTGCTTCTTCTTAGGCTATTTTTGGGAGAAAAGTTATTCAAGCAGTGGTGCCTTCTGTTTAGGTATCTGTCTTGTCCCTCCCGTTCATCCGTGTCCTGTAGCTTTGGTATTGTATCCCACAAGTAAAGGATGAATCCGTGGACTCGTCGTATCTTATAGAAGATAATGAAATTTATGCTTACCTGATAAATTGATTTCTTCTAAGATACGACGAGTCCACGGCCCGCTCTGTCAATTTAAGACAGATTATATTTTTTTTGTTTAAACTTGTCACCTCTGCACCTTTTAGTTTCTCCTTTTTCTTCCTATGCCTTCGGTCGAATGACTGGGGGGTGGAGTCAAAGGAGGAGCTATATAGACAGCTCTGCATTGGTGCTCTTTGTCACTTCCTGTTAGCAGGAGGATAATATCCCACAAGTAAAGGATGAATCAGTGGACTCGTCGTATCTTAGAAGAAATCAATTTATCAGGTAAGCATAAATTTCCTTTTTTATATAAACTAGTTATGCATAATGAAACAACTTTGAAATATATTTTATTTTTCCCAATTTCATATTTAGATCTGAAATTCCTACTTCTCAGAATTTGAAATACACCCTTGCGACTTCTCGATGCTAACTCTGCTACATACATGTTTCTAATTGGCTTTATCAGATTACTGCAAATTAATGCATTTTATACTGACTTTATGACACTGGCTAGCCTTGTTTTTTTGTTTTCTTTTAATTTGCGTTTCATATATAGTGTTGATCATAAAGACTTAAGTGCATGTGCTTGCTTCGTTTTATTGGGAGGTGCAGGCACAGAGAGGTAAACCTACCCACCATTGTGTACTGGGAATTCAAAAATCTTTAAGCATCTAAGCATGAACTCCTTGCTTTTTTACAATTCTGGTAAACTAGAAACTTTTCAACTTTTAATAAACTAAACTTTCAAAAAAGGACAACTTAAAATAATGTTTTTAAATAAAACAAAGAAAAACTTCAGGACTTTAAAACGTTAAGCTAAGAGAAGATAAGGGATAGAGGCAATAAGAAATAGTCAGGTACATTTAGAGAGTTAAAGGGATAGTCTAGTCAAAATTTAAGATGTCATGATTCGGATAGAGCATGCAGTTTTAAGCAACTTTCGAATTTACTCATCAATTTTTTTCTTCATTCTCTTGATGTCTTAATTTGAAAAAGCAAAAATGTAAGCTTAGGGGCCACCAATAAGCAAGTGCTACCCAGGTGCTGAACCAAAAATGGGATGGCTCCTAAGCTTACATTCTTCTTTTTCAAATAAAGATACCAAAAATTGATAATGGGATTGAATTAGAAAGTTGTTTAAAATTGCATGCTCCCCCCCCTTTTTTTTTCAATGAGATCATGCCACCTTATTCTGGTGTTGATCATGTTGAAGGTCAGTAGGTTCTGGAGAATGCATGGAATAAACTAATAAAATAATGTAACAATGTATTTTTTATTTATTTTTTTATATTGGGTTTGGGTTTTTTTTAACAAAAGTTGTAAAGGTACAAATGTTCAGTGGTCACTTTTTCTCTAAAAGCACTTTTCTTTCTAATGACACGATGAGTCCACGGATCATCTAATTGCTAAAGGGAATATCACTCCTGCCCAGCAGGAGGCCGCAAAGATCACAGCAAAAGCTGTTAAATATCACCTCCCTTCCCTCCCACCCCAGTCATTCTCTTTGCCTACGTTAGAGCAAGGAAGTGGTAAAGTTAGCTGTTAGAAAATAAACTCTTGATTGAAGAATCTTTTACTAAGTAGTGCAAGATTGTGCTGCTTTGTCCTAGGGTGTAGCCATAGTCCATATCAGTCTCTTCAGTAAAGCAGTGGTGGCTTTAGAGCAATGGGAATTTGTGGGACATAATTCTCACTGCGCCTCCCATATAGTTTATGCTGCCCTAACTCCTAAAGCCTGAGTAATATTACTCCGTCTTTATTTCTTTTCCACAGGTCCAATGTGAGGGAGAGGACCTCTCAAACCTGGTGAGCTGCCTTGCTGTGGGGCAGATTTGAGGTAAGTGCTAACTTAATATTTTGGGGAAGCAAGAACACTCAGAGAAAATTAAGGCACTTTATTTATTTGGGACACAAACTCTTCTATAGTTGGAGGGGCCTTATGTTGACCGCTTATTATGCAGGCACTGGGGCAGAATGAAAATTGGCTCACTTTTCTTGGTGGTTTTCACTGTTCCCGACTTTTTTTAATTTTAAAACAAAGATGCCGACCGGGATATTCACTTTTTCAACACGCCCACGATGGGTGGATCTTTGAGAGGCGGCAATTGGTGTTGCGCGCCACTTTTTCTTTCTTCCTGTGACGGGGGGAAAGAGATTAGTCTCAGCTGGAATTGCATGTTATCAAGGGATTTGCGTTTCTAGAACCGGAGAGGTGGTCATTACATTTATTGCCGAGTTCTGGATCTTCTGCTAAGGGGATTTTCAAAAGTTACGGTGTCAGCATGGCAAGTAGGCATTTCAGCAAATAAGCTGAGGTGTAGAAGTGTTTTGTACTACTGTTAGCTTATTTTTTTGCATAAAAAAATAAAAAAGAGTAAAAAAGTTAAGTTTAAAAATTAAAGTGACAGTAACGTTTTTTCTGTTTAAATTTTAATAAAAGATTTCGACTTTTTACTTTAATTTTGGATCAATTGTGAGTCAGAATGGACCAAGAGGTCCTGCAAAATGTCAATTGTTCTTTGTTTTGATGCCAATGTGGAACCACCAATCCCTTTCTGTTGTTAATGTTTTGAAAGAAAGTTAAATTATAGGGATAGACTTTTTTTCTAAACCAACATTTTCTAAGGCGGATGCTGTTCAGGAGTCTAATGACAATGTTGAATATTTGCCGCAGCTTTCTCTTCAAGCGTCCCAAATTTTACAGCCCACTCATGCAGTGCCCTGCGCTTCCTCTCTAACTTCTCCTGGGGTTACATTGCAAGACATTGCTTCCCTCATGTCTTTTGCAGTCTCTAATGCGTTGTCTGCTTTTCCCATGTTGCAGGGAAAGCGCAAGAGGAAGAATAAATGTTCAGCAAGCAAGGTTACTGATGCATTCGTTACTATTTCAAATGCCCCCTCTCATAAGCATGAGGAGGAGGATACTTTGGTAGCATCTGAGGATGAAATCTCAGATTCTGACAGTGTAATTCCTCCTGCTGATACTGAAGTTGTTTGTTTCAGGTTTAAGTTAGAACACCTCCGTCTGTTACTTAAGGAGGTTTTAGCTACATTGGACGACAGCGACACCATGCTCGTAGTTAATCCTAAAAAATCCAGTAAGCTAAACAAATATTTTGATGTACCTTCCTCTCTGGAGTTTTTTTTCCTGTACCAGATAGAGCTACTGAGATAATTGCTAAGGAATGTGATAGACTGGGTATCCCTTTTTCTCCTTTTCCTATATTTAAAAAGATGTTTCCCATAGCGGACTTTATCAAGGAGGCTTGGCAAACGGTACCCAAGGTGGAAGGAGCTATTTCCACTCTGGCCAAAAGAACCACTATTACCATAGAGGATAGTTGTGCCTTTAAAGATCCTATGGACAAAAAATTAGAGGGGTTACTCAAGAAAATGTATGTACACCAGAGTTTACAATGGCAGCCTACTGTGTGCATTGCTGCCGTCACTAGTGCTGCGGCATATTGGTTTGATGCGTTGTCTGATGCTATTAGGACAGACACTCCCCCTGACGAGATCCAGGATAGGATAAAAGCTGTTTATTTGGCTAATTATTTTATTACTGATGCTTCCCTACAGGTTATCAAACTGGGAGCAAAGATTTCAGGTTTTGCTGTACTAGCCCGCAGTGCTTTATGGTTAAAACCTTGGTCTGCGGATGTGTAATCTAAGTCTAAACTTTTAGAGATTTCCTTACAAGGGAAAGACCTTGTTTGGACCGGGTTTGACAGAAATTATCTGATATTACGGGTGGAAAGGGTCATCTTCTCCCTCAGGATAAGAGAAACAAACAAAAGGGACGACAGAGTAATTTTCGTTCTTTTCAAAATTTCAAAGGAAATTCTTCCTCTTCCAAGCAAGAACAGTCCAAATCTTCCTGGAGACCTAATCAGTCTTGGAACAAGGAAAAGCAATCTTAAAAAGCCTGCTATCAAATCAAAGACAGCATGAAGGGCCTGCCCCGATCCGGGGCCGGATCTTGTGTGGGGCAGGCCTTCCTTCTTCACTCAGGTTTGGGTTTGAGACGTTCAGGATCCCTGGGCTGTGGACATAATGTCCCAGGGATACAAACTAGAGTTAAAAAATTTCCCTCCCTGAGGCAGATTTCTACTGTCAAGATTATCTGTAGACCAGATAAAGAGAGGCATTCTTACACTGTGTACGGGACCTCTCAGACCTGGGAGTGATAGTTCCTGTTCCGATGCAGGAACAGGGTTTGGGGTTTTATTCCAGTCTGTTTGTGGTTCCAAAAAAGGAAGGAACCTTCAGACCAATTTTAGATCTCAAGAGTCTAAACAAATTTCTCAGAGTACCGTCCTTCAAGATGGGAAACTATTTGTTCCATTCTTCCTTTGGTCCAAGAGGGCGCTTATCTGCATGTTCCCATTCACAGGGATCTTCACAAGTTTCTAAGGTTTGCATTTCTGGACAAGCACTTCCAATTTGTGGCTCTGCCCTTCGGCCTTGCCACAGCTCCCAGAATTTTCTCAAAGGTTCTGGGATCCTTGTTGCCGGTGCTCCGATTACGGGCATTGCAGTGGCACCCTATCTAGACGACATCGTGGTCCAAGCGCCATCCTTTCAACAGGCAAGGTTACACACAGAAATGTTGCTATCCTTCCTGCGATCTCACAGATGGAAGGTAAATTTGGAAACGAGTTCCTTTGTTCCAAATACAAGGGTAACTTTCTTGGGAACCATAATAGATTCCTTATCAATGAAGATTTCTGACAGAAGTCAGGAAATCAAAGATTTTCGATTCTTGCCTAGCGCTTCAGTCCGCTCTTCGGCCTTCAGTGGCTCAGTGCATGGAGGTAATCGGGCTGATGGTGGCGGCAATGGACATCATCCCGTTCGCTCGTTTCCACTTCAGACCTCTGCAGTTAAACCTGCTCAGTCAGTGGAACGGAGATTATGCAGATTTTTCTCTGAGAATACAGGAGACAAGGGATTCTCTTCTTTGGTGGTTGTCTCAGGATCATCTGTCCCTGGGAACCTGCTTTCGCAGACCCTCCTGGGTGATTGTGACAACAGACGCCAGCCTTCTGGGATGGGGAGCAGTTGGGGGCTCTCTAAAGGCCCAGGGAACTTGGACTCAGTCGGAGTCTGTTCTCTCCATAAATATTCTGGAGCTGAGAGCAATCTTCAATGCTCCTCTGGCCTGGCTTCAGTTATCCTCGGCCCGGTTCATCAGATTCCAGTCGGACAACATAACTTCAGTGGCTTACATCAATTATCAGGGAGGAATGCGGAGTTCCTTAGCCATGACAGAGGTAGCCAAGATAATTTGGTGGGCGGAGACCCACAATTGCTGTCTTTCTGCGATCCACATCCCAGGGGTGGACAACTGGGAGGCAACTTCCTGAGCAGGCAGACCTTTCACCCGGGGGAGTAGGAACTCTATCCGGAAGTATTTTCCAGCCTGATTCTCAAATGGGGTCAGCCGGAATTGGATCTCATGGCATCTCGGCAGAATGCCAAGCTTCCGAGGTACGGATCGAGATCAAGGGACCCTCAGGCGGTACTGATAGACGCCCTGGTGGTACCTTGGAATTTCAGTCTTGCATACCTATTTCCCCCGTTCGCTCTTCTTCTTTGAGTCATTGCTCAAATCAAGCAGGAGAGGGCGTCGGTGATCCTCATTGCACTGGCGTGGCCTAGCAGGATTTGGTATGCAGATCTGGTGGACATGTCATCTCTTCCACCTTGGAGACTTCGTTGAGGAAGGACCTTCTACTTCAAGGGCCCTTCCTTCATCCAAATCTAGTTTCTCTGAAGCTGACTGCTTGGAGATTGAATGCTTAATTTTATCCAAGCGGGGTTTTTCAGAACCGGTCATTGAGACCATGATTCGGGCTCGTAAACCTGTGACTAGAAAGATTTACTACAAGATATGGTGTAAATATTTATATTGGTGCGATTCCAAGGGCTGCTCTTGGAGTAGAGTTAGGATTCCTAAGATTCTGTCCTTTCTCCAAGAAGGCTTGGAGAAGGGATTATCGGCTAGTTCCCTAAAGGGTCAAATATCTGCCTCGTTTATTTTGTTACATAAACGTCTGGCGGACGTACCAGACGTGCAATCCTTTTGTCAGGCCTTGGTCTGGATCAGGCCCGTGTTCAAACCAGTTACTCCTCCCTGGAGTCTTAATTTAGTTCTTAAGGTTCTTCAAGGGGCTTCGTTTGAGCCTATGCATTCCAGTTGTTATCTTGGAAAGTTTTTTTTCTTGTCGCTATTTCTTCTGCTCGTAGAGTGTCAGAGCTCTCGGCATTACAGTGTGAGTCTCCTTACCTTATTTTTCATTCGGATAAGGTGGTTTTGCGTACAAAATTAGGTTTTCTACCTAAAATGTTTTCCGACCGGATTATTAATCAGGAGATTGTTGTTCCTTCCTTGTGCCCTAATCCTTTTGCACAATCTGGACGTGGTTCGTGCACTGAAATTCTATTTACAGGCGACTAAGGATTTTCGTCAGTCTTCTGCCTTATTTGTGGGTTTTCCCTGGAAAACGTAAGGGTCAGAAAGCTTCGGCTACTTCCCTTTCTTTGTGGCTGAAGAGTATCATACGTTTTGCCTTTGAAACTGCTGGACAGCAACCTCCAGAGAGAGTTACGGCTCATTCCACGAGGGCTTTTTCTTCCTCATGGGCATTCAAAAATGAAGCTTCGATGGAACAGATTTGCAAGGCTGCAACTTGGTCCTCTCTTCACACTTTTTCAAAATTCTATAAATTGACACCTTTGCCTCGGCTGAGGCCGCTTTTGGGAGACCGGTTCTTCAAGCAATGGAGCCTTCCGTTTAGGTTCCCTGTCTTGTCCCTCCCTTATCATCCGTGTACTCTAGCTTGGGTATTGATTCCCATTAGTAATTAGATGATCCGTGGACTCATCGTGTCATTAGAAAGAAAACAAAATGTATGCTTACCTGATAAATGTATTTATTTCTTGACACCATGAGTCCACGGCCCGCCCTGTTATTTAGACAGGTTGTTGGTATGTTATAAACTTCAGACACCTCTGCACATTGTTGCTTCCTTTCTCTCCTTTACTTTGGTCGAATGGCTGGGGTAGGAGGGAAGGTAGGTGATATTTAACAGGTTTTGCTGTGGTGCTCTTTGCCGCCTCCTGCTGGACAGGAGTGATATTCCCATTATTAATTAGATGATCCGTGGACTCATTGTGTCAAGAGAGAAATAAATTTATCAAGGAAGCATAATTTAATTTTTTTTATTAATATGACATAAGAACCAGAAGGCCCATTGATTATGCCCATATTTAATTATAAAGCATAAGCTTCTTTGGTTAGCAGAATTCATGTCCTATGCATTTTGCTTATAGTATTTAACCTTAGCACCTCTATATGAAGTGTATTTGGTCTTCCGTTTATGAAACCCTGAATTCCATAATAGCCTATATGAGGTGTGTTGTTTTTTTTTGTTTGTTTGTTTGTTTTCTTCCAACTACTGTAGAATAGATGCTTTGGCATACACTCTCTAATATTATTTTTGATTCTTTTTACTTTTTTTTGGATGTTAATTTAGTATTCTTTCTTCAAATTTACAGACTGTAAGAGAAGAAGAGAGAGAAATATATAGACAGTTGCTTCAAGTGGTCACTGGAAAATCTTTTTTGACACCAAAATCAACATCTGTACTCTCTCCACAAATGTAAGTTCCAAGAGACTAAATTAAGATCATCTCACTTTACCTTGTAATTGGACTTAATTTTGTTTATTTTTAATTTAGGTCTCGTTGCTTGAATTCTAGTAGTAGTATTTCTGGTCAGCCGATTCCTTCAAGTTTGAGTTCTCTAGAACCAAGCAGTGTGGATACAGAGCCTCCACATCAACCATCAGACATGTTTTTGCAATTATCAGATCAGTTTTCAAAACCACTTTTTAATAGTACCAATGATTTCAATCTAACATGTGAAAACCGAGGCACAAGCAACCACCAGCTCTTTAAAGAAAAATCTATTCCTCAAAAACAAGCTCAAGGTAAATTAGTTTTTTATTGTGCATTTGTTATACATTTTTCTTTCCTTAGATATGGTGAGTTCATGACGTCATCAATTACTAGTGGGAATATCTCTCCTGTCCAACAGGAGGCGGGCTAAGAGCACCACAACAAAGCTGTTAAATATCACTCCCCTTCCCATAATCCCCAGTCATTCTCTTTGCCTCTGTCAATAGAGAAGGTGAAGTTTGGTGTCTGAAGAAAAGAGATCCTTTATGAGGATAGTTTTCCCTGCAAGCAAGGATTTGGCTATAGCTATAGTCTGTCAATCTCTGCTGCAGAGTAGTAGTGACTTTTAAGCAGTTAGGAAGTTGTAAGGTGGTGCTTACTTTCCTAACTTTTTGCTGCCCTAAGTATAGAAAGCCAGAGTTGGTTACTCTGTTCTTTCTTTTTTTCCCACAGGTCTTTGTAAGGAGTTTGTGTCATTTCATGCCTTGTGAGCTGTCTTCCTGCCGGACAGCTAGACTGCAGGTAAGTGCTTTTTTGTCTTTTAGGTATAGGAGACTTTGCACTTTTAAAGATTCATTATTTTATATTCTGCATTTTTTTCTTTGTGCTTTAGTAATCCTTTAAATAGTATTCGATAGGCAGTATGCAGGCACTATTTGATTTGGGGACCGGGTGTTGCTAGTTTTTTTGGGGGTTTTTGGCAAATGTTTGTTTTGTTTATGTGGTAACGGTTGTTGCTATGGGTTTTTTTCGGATTACGCGCCTTTTTCTTGTCTGCGCTTTTCCGGATGTGCTGGTCATGTGATCCTCGTGTTTAAGTTGTATGGAACGGATCGGCATCTGTGTTGCAGCAGTCTGTCTCAGTGTATGCAGTTGCGTGTCAGTCTCTGTGTCCTTTTCAAGTCTCCTGGAGTTGCGGTAGGCACCTCAGTACTGCTGAGGTGTAGAGGTTGTCAAGCTTTAGTTTTTTTTATGACGTTTTTTATGTTTCTCTTAAAGTGACAGGTGTACTTTAAGTAAAAAATTTTTTCCTGGGGCTGATTTTTCTTAGCTATGGATAATGATGATAATTGTTTTTATTAGGTTATGTTTAGCGGCGCAAATTGTTTCTCCTTTGCAATTTTGTACTTCTTGTTTAGCTAGATCGCTACAATGTAAAGAAAACTTTTTCCCTTATGAGCCTAATGTCTCTCAGGATGATGCTGTTCAGGCAATGCCGCAGCCTTCTCCTCAAACGTCCCAAGCCCCATCCAGTGCCCTGCGGTTCCTCTCAACCTCCTGGGGGGGTATATTTGCCTGCAGATTTTGCCCAACAGATATCTTCTGCGGTATATGCAGCTTTATCTGCTTTTCCTCTTATGTTTTAGGAAAACGTAAGAGGAAAACTAAACACTTAATAGATTGTAAGGTGCCTGTTTCAGCAGCTACTATACAGGTCGATCTTCCTCATAATTCTAGGGAGGATGTTACCTCAGTTCCTTCTGACGGTGAAATCTCTGATTCTGACAGTGTTAATCTTTTTGTCCGAGGTGGAAGAAGTAAGCTTTAGGTTTAAGCTTGAACACCTTCATATTTTATTAAACAAGGTTTTGGCTACTTTGGATGATTCTGACTATCCTGTTGTAGCTAACCCTAAGAAATCTAGTAAGCTTAATAGATACTATGATGTCTCTTCCTCTATGGAAGTGTTTCCTGTTCCAGATCGTGTGACAGAGATTATTGCACAGGAATGGGAAACACCAGGGATTCCTTTCTCCCCGTCTTCAGTTTTTAAGAAGATGTTTCCTATTGCTGAATCCATTAAGGATTCTTGGCGCACGGTGCCTAAAGTAGAAGTGGCTATTTCTTCTCTGGCTAAGAGAACTACGATCCTATAAAGAGTAGTTGCTCTTTTAAGGATCCAATGGATAAGAAGCTGGAGGTATATTTGAAGAAGATGTAGGTGCATCAGTTTCTTCAATGGCAACCTGCAGTTTGTATTGCCACAGTGACAAGTGCAGCATCTTATTGGTGCAATGCTTTATCGGAAACTTTGTTGGAGGAAATTCAGGATAAGATTAAGACTCTTAAGATTGCCAATTCTCTTATTTCTGATGCTAAAATGCAAGTTATTAAATTGGGAGCCAAGCTGTCTGGTTTCTCTGTCTTGGGTCGCAGGGCTTTGTGGCTTAAGTCTTGGTCAGCTGATGTTTCCTCAGAGTCTAAGCTTTTGGCGCTTCCTTACAAGGGTAAGACTTTGTTTGGGCCTGGACTGACAGAAATAATATCTGATATTACGGGTGGAAAAGGATTTTTCTAACACAACACAAGACAAGAAAATTATATTTAAGGGACGTCAGTCATTTTCGTTCCTTTTGTAATTTCAAAGGTCAAAAGCCTTCCTCTTTTGCTTCCAAACAGAAGCAATCCAAGTCCTCTTGGAGACCCAGTCAGTCCTGGAATAAGGGAAAGCAATCTAAGAAATCCTCAGCTGAGTCTAAATGAGCATGATGGGTCGGCCCTCAATTCTGAGTCGGATCAAGTGGGTGGCAGACTTTCCCTGTTTTATCGGGAGTGGTTACGAGATGACCCAGATCCTTGGGCTGTGGGCATTGTTTCTCATGGTTAAAAGATAGAATTCAATTGTCTCCCTCCTCCAGGCGCAGGTTTCACCTCTCAAGGTTGTCTGCAAATCGGGTAAAAAGAGAGGCATTCTTGAACTGTGTTCAGGATCTTTTCTCTCTGAGAGTGATTGTTCTAGTAAAGGAACAGGGTCTAGGATTCTATTCAAATCTGAACAAATTCAGTTGTACTATCAAAAAGGAGGTAAAACTAACTTGTTTTAAGAGATACGGACACATACATAAATTATATAATAACTAAATGTATTTACAAGTGACACTGCAGTATGTATGTGCAAGAATTGAAAAAAAGTTTAATACCATCAATAGCTACTTACTATTTTAATGGGATGTATGAGGTTGATGGGATTAAGACAGTTTCTGAATATTTGGTGAAATATTAGATAAACACACATGCATTTCTTCATCAAGCATTTTTAAGCTTCCACTTCCTATCCATATATCAGGAGCAGCAATGCACTACTGGGAGCTAGTTGCAAAAAAACAAACACTTTGACTTCTGACTTCAGCTCAGCGTTTAAGCTGCTGCCCTCAGAGCTCTGCATGTTGCACTGACTACTGCCCGCACTGCAAACGCACTGCTATCCCACTCACTGACTACACATGCAGTCACCAGCCGATTGAGGAGACTACACGTGCAGTCAGGAGCCAATGTGCCGCCAATGGGAATAGTTTAAGTTCCCACTGAGCTGCGCCTATAGGTTAAGATGATCTGTGACCCACTAGGTATCAATCACGAGTCAACCATGTGATGTGTAGCAAGCAGGCGGAAAGTCGGAAACCAAAAAAAAAATACAAACTTTTTTAAATTTAAAAAAAATTGTGCTGAAGCAGGGACCCATCTACACACTGCTTCCGGCACACTGTGTCACGACACACAGTTTGGAAAGCACTTCTATAGAGATTAAATTATGATGGCCAATCACCATCTGATTGTCTGAGTAAAAACTGTGGCCATGGGGGGTGCACAGGGGACACCAAATGGAGCGCATTTAGCACATCATTTTAACAATGATTAGTGCGGTTATGACTATACAGTAATTGTATTTTGTTTTGCATAGTACACTAGCTGGCTGTTTACGGTCTCTTTAAACCAGCACAGAGCAGGTCACAGAGCAGGTAAGCCTAGTTTTAAATCCTCTGGTTTAAATAATGATACTCTTTTATGCGTGGCATTTACATTTAAGTGATTTAACACTAATAAATTAAACTTGCAGTACACAAGTTCCATGTAGTTTTCAAATTTCCGGCATGTTATAGTATTTTTTTTTTTTTGCCTCCAAGTTTTAAGAAAACCCATTTCATGTAAATGGCAAGAGTCCATGAGCTAGTGACGTATGGGATATACAATCCTACCAGGCGGGGCAAAGTTTCCCAAACATCAAAATGCCTATAAATACACCTCCCACCACACACATACTTCAGTTTTACAAACTTTGCCTCCTAAGGAGGTGGTGAAGTAAGTTTTTGTGCTTGATTTTTGCGTTTTCTTCTATAATGAGCGCTTCTAAGCATTCTGAAGCCCAATTCCTCTCAGAGTACAGTGTTTGTCAGAGTGAAGTGAAGCCAGTATTGCCTGATGATTTTTATGCTTTCACTCATGGGTAATCTTTTCAAGGGTTCTCTGTTATCGGTCGTAGGGATTTATCTCCTACCTCCCTTTTCAGATCGACGATATACTCTTATACCATTTACCTCTGCCGATAGTTTTCAGTACTGGTTTGGCTGTCTGCTACATGTGGATGGGTGTCTTCGGTAAGTATGTATCAGTATTTAAGACACTCTCAGCTATGTTTGGCGCTTTATCTATTAATATAAACTTTTAAATATATGTATTTATATTTGCCATGAGTCAGGTTTATGTGCATTTCCCTTTGCAGTCTAACAGTTTCAGTATGAGAATCATGTTTTAAAAAATTCTTACCTGGGGTTTAGTCTTTTTTTTTTTCCAATTTGACTTGTTTTTTTCGTAAAATTTTGCGGGCAAATCTAGGCTTGTGAGGGAGTAAAATGCTGTTATTTATTGCAGAATTTTTTGGGCGAAATTCTTTTGGTGCAAATTTGCGTCTATAGTGTCGCAAGTTCTGTCATCTCCTGCGTCTTTATTGATGTTAGTTTGTTTGGCGCAAAGTTGCGTAATTTCTGGATGTTTGGCGCAAAAAAAAATTCATTTTACGTTGTGCGTCATACTTGGTGCCAAATATTTTTTTTTGTGGTTATTACCCCACTTCCTTTATGCTCCCTGCTCTCTTTATATTTTAGAGGGATATGCTGTTTGCTTTTTTGCTTATTTAGCATATGCATTTTTTCCCATTCCTGAAACTGCTATATGAGGAAACTGGATATTTTGTTTAAATTTTATTTTTTCTTTATATTTTGCAAGATGTCTGTCTGATCCTGTCTAAGAAGCTACTGTAGGAACCATGCTGCCTGAACACAGTTCTACCAAAGCTAAGTGTATCTGTTGTAAGCAAGCTGAGATTATATCTCCGGCTATATTATGTAACAGCACCTGTTGTTCCTTCTACATCTAATATACATGATATCCCTATTGATATGAAAAATTATATTGCTGATGCAATACAGAAGGCTATGTATATGGATTACTTTAATAATTGGAGATTAGGGCTGGCCTAGTTCTGCACCTGGAAACCAATCTTTTTAACTATTTGTATTACTCTAGACAATATACCTTGAGTGGTGGGGACCCTTTTGGTGTTTTGTCAGGTTTTCTTGGGCAGCATAACGTGACGACCCTATACCCAAAAATTGATCCGTAAGGATCTACATATACTCCACCAAGCGCTGTATTTTGTTTCTCTTTTTATTATATATATATATATATATATATATATATATTTATATTATATAAAATATAGTGTGTGTATGTATGTGTGTGTGTATATAGTATATATATATATATATATATATATATATATATATATATATATATATATATATATATATATATATACATATATATATATATATATATATATATATATATATATATATATATATATATATATATATATATATATATATATATATATATATATATATATATACATACACACACACACACATATACAGAAGAGAGAAGCGCTCTGACAGGAACGAACAACAGCTCATCAGCTAGTTCTCTGGCGATTTACCACCTGGAGCAGCCTCTTTTAGACCAGTGTGCCTTTCACATTGGAAAACTATCCTGAAGCATATCAGTCTGATCCCGCCAGTTAAGGTCAGTCCAGCCCCGAAATACCAGACAATTCTCCTTTGAACAAGGAACATGACAACCCCAGACGATCGTTTCGGCCTATTGGGCCTCATCTGTGAGGTGCAGCCACATTCCTCTAAGCAAGCACTGGCCAAGGAGACCATATCTGGTTGCCCCTAACACCCATAGGGAGACTTCCCCAGGGTCATAATTAATTTGCATACAGAAGAGAGAAGCGCTCTAACAGGAACGAACAACAGCTCATCGGCTAGTTCTCTGGCGATTTACCACCTGGAGCAGCCTCTTTTAGACCAGTGTGCCTTTCACAGTGGAAAACTATCCTGAAGCATATCAGTCTGATCCCGCCAGTTAAGGTCAGTCCAGCCCCGAAATACCAGGCAATTCTCCTTTGAACAAGGAAAAAGAAAAGAGGCTGCTCCAGGTGGTAAATCGCCAGAGAACTAGCTGATGAGCTGTTGTTCGTTCCTGTTAGAGCGCTTCTCTCTTCTGTATGCTATATATATATATATATATATATATATATATGTATATGTGTGTGTATATATGTATATGTGTGTGTATATATGTATATGTATATGTGTGTGTATATATGTATATGTATATGTGTGTGTATATATGTGTATGTATATGTGTGTGTGTATATATATATATATGTGTATATATATATATGTATGTATATATATGTGTGTGTGTATATGTGTGTGTATATATATGTGTGTATATGTGTGTGTATATATATGTGTGTATATGTGTGTGTATATATATGTGTATATATGTGTGTGTATATATATATGTGTATATATATATATATATATATATATATATGTATATATATATATATATATATGTGTATGTATATATATATATATATATATGTGTATGTGTATATATATATATATATATATATATATATATATATTTATATATATATATATATATATATATATATATATATATATATATATATATATATATATATATATGTGTGTGTATATATATATATATTTCTTCTGTTATGTGTGATCAGTCCACGGGTCATCATTACTTCTGGGATATAACTCCTCCCCAACAGGAAATGCAAGAGGATTCACCCAGCAGAGCTGCATATAGCTCCTCCCCTCTACGTCACTCCCAGTCATTCTCTTGCACCCAACGACTAGATAGGATGTGTGAGAGGACTATGGTGATTATACTTAGTTTTTATAACTTCAATCAAAAGTTTGTTATTTTACAATAGCACCGGAGCGTGTTATTACCTCTCTGGCAGAGTTTGAAGAAGAATCTACCAGAGTTTTTACTATGATTTTAACCGGAGTAGTTAAGATCATATTGCTGTTTCTCGGCCATCTGAGGGAGGTAAAAGCTTCAGATCAGGGGACAGCGGGCAGATGAATCTGCATTGAGGTATGTAGCAGTTTTTATTTTCTGAATGGAATTGATGAGAAAATCCTGCCATACCGTTATAATGACATGTATGTATACTCTACACTTCAGTATTCTGGGGATGGTATTTCACCGGAATTACTCTGTTAAAAGTACATTAAACCTTTTTAATAGGTATTTATCATGTTAAACGTTTTTGCTGGAATGTAGAATCGTTTGCATTTTCTGAGGTACTGAGTGAATAAATATTTGGGCATTATTTTTCCACTTGGCAGTTGCTTGTTTTAATTGTGACAGTTTCGTTTCTCTCTCACTGCTGTGTGTGAGGGGGAGGGGCCGTTTTTGGCGCTCTTTGCTACGCATCAAAAATTTCCAGTCAGTTACTCTTGTATTTCCTGCATGATCCGGTTCATCTCTAACAGAACTCAGGGGTCTTCAAACTTCTTTGGAGGGAGGTAGATTCTCTCAGCAGAGCTGTGAGATTTATATATTGACTGTGATTAAAAACGTTGCTCTGTAATTTTTATGTCTCAAATTTAATTACTGTTAATTTACTAATGGGAACAAACCTTTGCTAAAAGTTGTGTTGTTTTTAAGGATTGATGCTATAACTGTTTTTCAGTTCATTATTTCAACTGTCATTTAATCGTTTAGTGTTTCTTTGAGGCACAGTACGTTTTTGTTAAATAAGATTGTAACCAAGTTGCATGTTTATTGCTAGTGTGTTAAACATGTCTGATTCAGAGGAAGATACCTGTGTTATTTGTTCCAATGCCAAGGTGGAGCCCAATAGAAATTTATGTACTAACTGTATTGATGCTACTTTAAATAAAAGCCAATCTGTACAAATTGAACAAATTTCACCAAACAGCGAGGGGAGAGTTATGCCGACTAACTCACCTCACGTGTCAGTACCTGCATCTCCCGCCCGGGAGGTGCGTGATAATATGGCGCCTAGTACATCTGGGCGGCCATTACAGATAACATTACAGGATATGGCTACTGTTATGACTGAAGTTTTGGCTAAATTACCAGAACTAAGAGGCAAGCGTGATCACTCTGGGGTGAGAACAGAGTGCGCTGATAATACTAGGGCCATGTCTGATACTGCGTCACAGCTTGCAGAGCATGAGGACGGAGAGCTTCATTCTGTGGGTGACGGTTCTGATCCAAACAGATTGGATTCAGATATTTCAAATTTTAAATTTAAATTGGAAAACCTCCGTGTTTTACTAGGGGAGGTTTTAGCGGCTCTTACTGATTGTAACACTGTCGCAATACCAGAGAAATTGTGTAGGTTGGATAAATACTTTGCGGTACCGGCGAGTACTGACGTTTTTCCTATACCTAAGAGACTAACTGAAATTGTTACTAAGGAGTGGGATAGACCCGGTGTGCCGTTCTCACCCCCTCCTATATTTAGAAAGATGTTTCCAATAGACGCCACCACACGGGACTTATGGCAAACGGTCCCTAAGGTGGAGGGAGCAGTTTCTACTTTAGCTAAGCGTACCACTATCCCGGTGGAGGATAGCTGTGCTTTTTCAGATCCAATGGATAAAAAATTAGAGGGTTACCTTAAGGAAATGTTTGTTCAACAAGGTTTTATATTGCAACCCCTTGCATGCATCGCACCGATTTCGGCTGCGGCAGCATTTTGGATTGAGTCTCTGGAAGAGAACCTTAGTTCAACTACGCTGGACGACATTACGGACAGGCTTAGAGTCCTTAAACTAGCTAATTCATTCATTTCGGAGGCCGTAGTACATTTAACCAAACTTACGGCTAAGAACTCAGGATTCGCCATTCAGGCACGTAGGGCGCTGTGGCTAAAATCCTGGTCAGCTGATGTAACTTCTAAGTCCAAATTACTTAATATACCTTTCAAGGGGCAAACTTTATTTGGGCCTGGTTTGAAAGAAATTATCGCTGACATCACAGGAGGTAAGGGCCACGCCCTGCCTCAAGACAAAGCCAAAGCTAAGGCTAGACAGTCTAATTTTCGTCCCTTTCGGAATTTCAAAGCAGGAACAGCATCAACTTCCACTGCACCAAAACAGGAAGGAGCTGTTGCTCGTTACAGGCAAGGCTGGAAACCTAACCAGTCCTGGAACAAGGGCAAGCAGGCCAGGAAACCTGCTGCTGCCCCAAAGACAGCATGAACCGAGGGCCCCCGATCCGGGACCGGATCTAGTGGGGGGCAGACTCTCTCTCTTCGCCCAGGCTTGGGCAAGAGATGTTCAGGATCCCTGGGCGCTAGAGATCATATCTCAGGGATACCTTCTAGACTTCAAATTCTCTCCCCCAAGAGGGAGATTTCATCTGTCAAGGTTGTCAACAAACCAGATAAAGAAAGAAGCGTTTCTACGCTGTGTACAAGATCTGTTATTAATGGGAGTGATCCATCCGGTTCCGCGGTCGGAACAAGGACAAGGGTTTTACTCAAACCTGTTTGTGGTTCCCAAGAAAGAGGGAACTTTCAGGCCAATCTTGGATTTAAAGATCCTAAACAAATTCCTAAGAGTTCCATCGTTCAAAATGGAAACTATTCGGACAATCTTACCCATGATCCAAAAGGGTCAGTACATGACCACAGTGGATTTAAAGGATGCTTACCTTCACATACCGATTCACAAAGATCATTACCGGTATCTAAGGTTTGCCTTCTTAGACAGGCATTACCAGTTTGTAGCTCTTCCATTCGGATTGGCTACGGCTCCAAGAATCTTCACAAAGGTTCTGGGTGCCCTTCTGGCGGTACTAAGACCGCGAGGAATTTCGGTAGCTCCGTACCTAGACGACATTCTGATACAAGCTTCAAGCTTTCAAACTGCCAAGTCTCATACAGAGTTAGTTCTGGCATTTCTAAGGTCGCATGGATGGAAAGTGAACGAAAAGAAGAGTTCTCTTTTTCCTCTCACAAGAGTTCCATTCTTGGGGACTCTTATAGATTCTGTAGAAATGAAGATTTATCTGACAGAAGACAGATTAACAAAGCTTCTAAATGCATGCCGTGTCCTTCATTCCATTCAACTCCCGTCAGTAGCTCAATGCATGGAGGTGATCGGCTTAATGGTAGCAGCAATGGACATAGTTCCCTTTGCACGTCTACATCTCAGACCGCTGCAATTGTGCATGCTGAGTCAGTGGAATGGGGATTACTCAGACTTGTCCCCTACTCTGAATCTGGATCAAGAGACCAGAAACTCTCTTCTATGGTGGCTTTCTCGGCCACATCTGTCCAGGGGGATGCCATTCAGCAGGCCGGACTGGACAATTGTAACAACAGACGCCAGCCTACTAGGTTGGGGCGCTGTCTGGAATTCTCTGAAGGCTCAGGGACAATGGAATCAGGAGGAAAGTCTCCTGCCAATAAACATTCTGGAATTGAGAGCAGTTCTCCATGCCCTTCTGGCTTGGCCCCAGTTAAAAACTCGGGGGTTCATCAGGTTTCAGTCGGACAACATCACGACTGTAGCTTACATCAACCATCAAGGAGGGACAAGAAGCTCCCTAGCAATGATGGAAGTATCAAAGATAATTCGCTGGGCAGAGTCTCACTCTTGCCACCTGTCAGCAATCCACATCCCGGGAGTGGAGAACTGGGAGGCGGATTTCTTGAGTCGCCAGACTTTTCATCCGGGGGAGTGGGAACTTCATCCGGAGGTCTTTGCCCAAATACTTCGACGTTGGGGCAAACCAGAGATAGATCTCATGGCGTCTCGCCAGAACGCCAAACTTCCTCGCTACGGGTCCAGATCCAGGGATCCGGGAGCGGTTCTGATAGATGCTTTGA
>NC_069501.1:1035706441-1035768941 GCF_027579735.1 Bombina bombina
GCTGCCCATGGGTACAAGGATAACAGTACAGTGGAGAAACAATACGATAAGACACAAAATTTTACAGACAAATACAGGGGGAGTTGAGGGCCCTGTTCCCGTGGGAACTTACAATCTAGATGGGTAGGAGGATTGGAAACAGGAGGTGGGGACTGCAGAGGTGAGAATGATATTAGTGAGGAGATAGAGGGAAACTGTTAGTTAGTTGGTTAGTTTGTTAATAAGTCGGGTGATAAGCTTCCCTGAACAGAAAGGTCTTTAGGGAACGTTTAAAGGAGGAGAGGTTAGGGGCAAGTCTGACATCTCGAGGAAGTGCGTTCCAGAGGGTTGGTGCCGCACGAGAGAAGTCCTGTAGTCTAGAGTGAGAGGAGGTGATGGTAGAGGACGCAAGAAGCAGGTCGTTGTTGGATCTTAGGGGACGGGCAGGAGTATATTTGTTGATGAGTGAGGACAGGTAGGGTGGGGCAGCATTGGTGAGGGCTTTGTAGGTCAGGGTGAGAATTTTGAATTTAACTCTTGTGAATGGGGAGCCAGTGAAGGGACTCACAGAGAGGTGCAGCAGAAACAGAGCGTCGAGAGAGGTGGATTAGTCTGGCGGATGCATTTAGGACGGATTGGAGGGGAGAGAGGCGGGAGAGAGGGAGGCCAGTTAGTAAGTTGTTACAGTAGTCAAGTCGGGAAATTACCAGGGAGTGGATGAGCTGTTTGGTAGTTTCAGCACTCAGAAACGGGCGAATTTTGGAGATATTGCGTAGGTGGTTGCGGCAGGATGAAGAGAGCAGTTGGATGTGGGGAATGAAGGACAGATTTGAGTCAAGCGTGACTCCGAGGCAGCGGACTTGGGGTGATGGGGAGATAGTGGTGCCGCCAACAGTGATAGAGAAATTAGAGACGGGAGTGGAGCTAGAGGGGGGAATTAGAAGTAGTTCGGTCTTGGACATATTTATTTTTAGGTGGTGAGAGGCCATCCAGGAAGAAATGCCAGATAAGCAGTCGCTGATGTGAGAGTTGACAGAAGGAGAGAGTGCAGGGGTGGAAAGGTAGATCTGGGTATCATCAGCATAGAGGTGATAGCTGAAGCCATAGCTGTTGACAAGTTTACCCAGTGAAGAAGTGTAAATAGAGAAGAGTAGAGGACCCAGGACAGAGCCTTGAGGTACTCCAACAGACAGGGGCAATAGAGAGGAGGAGTCACCAGCAAAAGAGACTGAGAAGGATCTGTTAGAGAGATAGGAGTGAATCCAGGAGAGGGCAGTGTCACAGAGACCAAGAGAACTGAGAGACTGTAGGAGAAGGGGGTGGTCAACAGTGTCAAAGGCAGCAGATAGGTCAAGTAAGATGAGTATAGAGTAGTAGCCTTTGTTTTTAGCAGAAAGGAGATCGTTAGTAACCTTGGTGAGAGCAGTTTCAGTTGAGTGTTGGGGGCGGAAGCCAGATTGCAGGGGGTCAAGCAATGAGTTGGACGACAGGAAGTGGGTTAGGCGATTGAAAACTAGTTTTTCAAGGAGTTTTGAAGCTAGTGGGAGCAGTGATATGGGGCGGTAGTTTGCAGGGGAGTTAGGGTCGAGGGAGGGTTTTTTGAGGATGGGGGTGACCTTCGCATGTTTGAAGGAGGCAGGGAATGAGCCGGTAGAAAGGGATAGGTTAAATATGTGAGTAAGAGCCGGAGTGAGGGTGGTAGATAGAGGAGGAATTAGATGTGAAGGAATAGGGTCAAGTGGGCAGGTAGTGAGGTGTGAGGAAGACAAAAGGGAAGCCACTTCACTCTCAGTGGTTGGGAGGAGGGTGCAGAGAGTGGCAGAGGGGGTGACTGGGAGCGGAGTTGGGAGATTGCAGGTTTGTGTTGGGATGTTTCCTCGGATTGCAAGTGTTTTATTGAGAAAATAGTCAGCGAGGTCTTGAGCACTGAATGCAGATGAGGGGGGTGGTGCAGGTTGGTAGAGGAGAGAGTTGAAAATAGAGAAGAGTCTTTTAGGGTTTGAGGAGTGAGTGGATATAAGAGAGGAGAAGTAGGTTTGCTTAGCTAAGCGAAGGGCAGAGGTGTAAGAGTAGAGAATGAACTTATAGTGCATGAAATCATGTTCAGAGCGGGATTTCCTCCAGACACGCTCAGCAGTGCGGGAGCATTTTTGTAGGTGACGCGTTTGTTGGGAGTGCCAGGGTTGGAGCTGACGATGTGGGGCTTTGCGAGGTTGGGGTGGAGCGAGAGTGTCAAGTGCAGCAGAGAGAGTATTGTTATAGAGGGTTATAGCAAGGTCAGGGCAGGATATCGTGGAAGTGTGGGGGAGGCGTAGTTGAATAAGATTGGAGAGTTGGGGAGCGTCCACAGTGTGCAGATTTCTGCTGGTGCGGGGGCGAGAGGGGGAAGTAGGTTTAGTATCTATATTAGGATTAAAGGTGAGCAGATGGTGATCTGAGATGGGAAATGGGCGACATGCAACATTAGAGAGAGAGCAGAGATAGGAGAATACCAGATCAATTGAGTGTCCTTCGCGGTGGGTAGGGAATAGGGTGGATTGTGACAGGCTGAAGGAGTTAGTGAGTGAGAGAAGTTTAGAGGCAGCAGGGGCAGATGGGTTGTCAATGGGGATGTTGAAGTCCCCTAGAATTAGAGCAGGTGTATTTGTGGAGAGAAAGGAAGGAAGCCAGGCAGCAAAGTTGTCAAGGAATTGGGAAGTTGGTCCAGGGGGGCGATAGATAACTGCCACTCTGAGAGAGAGAGGGGAGAACAGGCGAATGCAGTGCACTTCAAAGGAAGAAAAGGAGAGAGATGGAAATGGGGATAGGTACTGATAGGAGCAGGAGGGGGAGAGTAAGATGCCAACACCGCCACCGTGTCTCTCACCTGGCCTAGGTGTGTGGCTAAAGTGAAGACCACCATGTGTGAGAGCAGCAATGGAAGCAGTGTCAGAGGAAGATAGCCAGGTTTCAGTAATAGCTAAGAGGTTGAAAGCGTTGGAAACAAACAGGTCGTGAACAGTTGTAAGCTTGTTACAGACGGAGCGAGCATTCCAGAGGGCACAAGAAAAGGGAGGGGTTAGGCGCTGTGTGTTAATTGAGATGAGATTGTTGGTATTGCGTGACCTAGGATTTTTGCAGTGGGAGATGGAGCGAGAGTGTAAAAGTGTGGCGACTGTTGCAGGGCCAGGGTTAGGAGAGACATCACCAGCAGCAAGCAGTAGTAGCAGTGAGAGAGACAGAAGGTGAGAGTGAGATTTGTAGGAGCGGGAATGATTAGACACAGGAGAGTTAGGGGGGGAAGAGTTTCTAAGGAAACAAAGTAGTTCATGAGAGGACAGCATAGGGGATGAGAGAAGGGAGGGGGAGATATGGATAGTGTGGGGATTGTTGTTATAGGGACATGCATTGATTTTTAGGAGAAGGGAAGACAGAGAGAGCAGAAAAGGCATAGAAAGCATTGTGTAGAAGTATAGATATTAAGTTTACCTGTTAGTTGGTCTGCAGTTTCAACCTCCAGTTTCTAACTCCAGTGTGCTAACTCTTGCTACTTGTAACATAGAGCTACTTAGAACAGAGAGTCATCGGCCCAAAATGAGCCTTAAGCCTTCTCCATATGTAGGAATGAGAAGTGATGAAATGATTCTAGGCAGCTGTTACAGGCAGTTTTAGCTAGCAGGAATTACACACTTGCAAATTAGAGAGGGGGTGGGGTTAAAGGCTGAATAAGTTTAGATAATATGAGATAAAATGATTACAGGTAGACAAAATGGAGACAGAGAAAATGGTTACCAGTCAGTTAGGCAGAAGCAGGAAGACATACCAGAGGAGACTAGCACAGTTTAAAGGGGCGTTTAAAAGCAGTCAGTTAGGCAGAAGCAGGAAGACATACCAGAGGAGACTAGCACAGTTTAAAGGGGCGTTTAAAAGCAGTCAGTTAGGCAGAAGCAGGAAGACATACCAAAGGAGACTAGCACAGTTTAAAGGGGCGTTTAAAAGCAGTTTCTGTGTATATATGTGTATATATATATATATATATATATATATATATATATATATATATATATATATATATATATATATATATATATATATATATATATATATATATATATATATATATATATATATATATATATACACACAGAAAAAAACCCTGCACTCGCTAGCAAGCTCACAGCTAAGATTTAAAAGCAAAAATGGAAAGGTTAGTTACCGCATCTGGCCAAATGGGACAAGCCCAGGTACCATGTCCTTTCCAAAACCTGTGACCCTAAAACAGCCACACAATGCAAGCTCTCAAATCCAAACAAACTGTGAACAAGGGAACGGTGCACAGGCTTATGTAATCACCCCAGTAATATACAAAACACAGAAGGGGACTGCACTACTAGACCGGACCGGGTACACATCCCATGACCCTGCAACATGCTCAGCCCTGGGTGCTCAGTCGCACTCACAAGAAGCTGTGCTGTCACCAGAGTCACAGGCAGTTAACCCCAGACAGGGTGCGGACGCCACGGTGTAAAATGGCGTTAGTGATAAATCGTGCAGCCCTAATTCAGAGCATTGTTTCTCAAGGGTATCGAATAGGTTTCAGAATAAGACCTGTGAGAAGATTCTTTTTTCTAGACAAGCATTACCAATTTGTCACTCTTCCATTTGGCCTAGCGACAGCTCCAAGTATCTTTTCGAAGGTTCTCAGTGCCCTTCTTTCTGTAATCGGGGTTTCCTTATTTGGACAATATCTTGGTACTGGCTCAATCTTTTCATTTAGCAGAATCTCGCATGAATAAACAAGTGTTGTTACTTCAGACATGGTTGGAGGATCAATTTACCAAAGAGTTTCTTAATTCCTCAGACAAGGGTCACCTTTTTAGGTTTCCAGATAGATTCAGTGTCCATGACCCTGTCTTTAACAGACAAGAGATGAATGATATTGGTTTCAGCCTGTCGAAACCTTCAGTCTCGATCATTCCCTTCAGTTCCTATGTGCATGGAAGTTTTAGGTCTCATGACTGCAGCATCGGACGCAATCCCCTTTACTCGTTTTCATGAGCCCTCTGCAGCCCTCTGCTGTTGTGCATGTTGAATCAATGTACACAAAGATCATAATCTGTTTTTCAGGTTCGCCTTCCTAGACAGGCATTACCAGTTTGTGGCTCTTCCCTTTGGGTTAGCTACGGCACCAAGTATCTTTTCGAAGGTTCTGGGGTCACTTCTGGCGGTCCTAAGGCCGCGTGGCATAGCAGTAGCCCCTTACTTAGATGACATTCTGATACAGGCGTCGAATTTCCAAATTGCCAAGTCCCATACGGACATTGTTCTGGCATTCCTGAGGTCTCATGGGTGGAAAGTGAACGAAAAGAAGACGTCTCTATCCCCTCTCACAAGAGTTTCCTTCCTGGGAACTCTGATAGATTCTGAAGAAATGAGGATTTACCTGACAGAGGACAGGTTGTCAAAACTTCTAAATTCCTGCCGTGTTCTTTATTATACTTCTCGCCCTTCGGTGGCTCAGTGTATGGAAGTAATCGGCTTAATGGTAGTGGCAATGGACATAGTTCCGTTTGCCCGCCTACATCTCAGACCGCTGCAACTCTGCTAGGATATGTCCCCTCTACTAAATCTGGATCAAGAGACCAGGGATTCTCTTCTCTGGTGGCTATCTCGGGTCCATCTGTCCAAAGGTATGACCTTCCGCATGCCAGATTGGACAATGGTAACAACAGATGCCAGCCTTCTGGGCTGGGGTGCAGTCTGGAACTCTCTGTGAAGGCTCAGGGGGTCGTGGACTCAGGAGGAGGCACTCCTTCCAATAAATATTCTGGAACTAAGAGCGATATTTAATGCTCTTCAGGCTTGGCCTCAGCTAGCGGCAGTGAGGTTCATCATATTTCAGTCGGAACAACATCACGACTGTAGCTTACATCAACCATCAAGGGGGAACAAGGAGTTCCCTAGCGATGTTGGAGGTTTCAAAGATAATTCAATGGGCAGAGATTCACTCTTGCCATCTATCAGCTAGCCATATCCCAGGAGTAGAGAACTGGGAGGCAGATTTTCTAAGTCGTCAGACTTTTCATCCGGGGGAGTGGGAGCTCCATCCGGAGGTGTTTGCACAGTTGATTCAACGTTGGGGCAAACCAGAACTGGATCTCATGGCGTCTCGCCAGCACGCCAAGCTTCCTTGTTACGGATCCAGGTCCAGGGATCCCAAGGCAGCGCTGATAGATGCTCTAGCAGCGCCTTGGTCCTTCAACCTGGCTTATGTGTTTCCACCGTTTCCTCTGCTCCCTCGTCTGATTGCCAAGATCAAACAGGAGAGAGCATCAGTAATTTTGATAGCACCTGCGTGGCCACGCAGAACTTGGTATGCAGATCTGGTGGACATGTCATCCTTTCCACCATGGACTCTGCCTCTGAGGCAGGACCTTCTACTTCAGGGTCCTTTCAACCATCCAAATCTAATTTCTCTGCGGCTGACTGCTTGGAGATTGAACGCTTGATTTTATCAAAGCGTGGTTTCTCCGAGTCGGTCATTGATATCTTAATTCAGGCTCGAAAGCCTGTCACCAGGAAAGTCTATCATAAGATATGGTGTAAATATCTTCATTGGTGTGAATCCAAGGGTTACTCATGGAGTAAGGTCAGAATTCCTAGGATATTATCTTTTCTCCAAGAAGTTTTGGAGAAGGGTTTGTCAGCTATTCTTTTGCACAAACGTCTGGCTGAGTTTCCAGACGTGCAGGCGTTTTGTCAGGCTTTAGTCAGAATCAAGCCTGTGTTTAAACCTGTTGCTCCGCCTTGGAGTTTAAATTTAGTTCTTCAAGGGTACCAAATCTGTTTTTTTTACTTAAGGTGGTATCTAATAAAAATATCAATCAGGAGATTGTTGTACCGTCACTGTGTCCTAATCCTTCTTCAAAGAAGGAATGTCTTTTACACAATCTTGACGTGGTTCGTGCTTTAAAGTTTTATTTACAAGCTACTAAAGATTTTCGTCAAACATCTGCATTGTTTGTCTACTCTGGACAGAGGAGAGGCCAAAAGGCTTCGGCAACCTCTCTTTCTTTTTGGCTAAGGAGTATAATACGCTTAGCTTACGAGACTGCTGGCCAGCAGCCTCCTGAAAGGATTACAGCTCATTCTACTAGAGCGGTAGCTTCCACATGGGTTTTTAAAATTTGATACTTTTGCTTCTTCGGAGGCTATTTTTGGGAGAAAGGTCTTGCAGGCAGTGGTGCCTTCCGTTTAAGCGCCTGCCTTGTCCCTCCCTTCATCTGTGTCCTATAGCTTTGGTATTGGTATCCCACAAGTAATGGATGATCCGTGGACTGGATACACCTTACAAGAGAAAACATAATTTATGCTTACCTGATAAATTTATTTCTCTTGTGGTGTATCCAGTCCACGGCCCGCCCTGTCATTTTAACCCCTTAATGAGTGGACCATTTTTCAATTTTCTTACCCTTAATGACAATGGCTATTTTTACATTTCTGCAGTGTTTGTGTTTAGCTGTAATTTCCCTCTTACTCATTTACTGTACCCACACATATTATATACCGTTTTTCTCGCCATTAAATGGACTTTCTAAGGATACCATTATTTTCATCATATCTTATAATTTCCTATAAAAAAAATATAAAATATGAGGAAAAAATTGAAAAAAACACACTTTTTCTAACTTTGACCCCCAAAATCTGTTACACATCTACAATCACCAAAAAACACCTATGCTAAATAGTTTCTAAATTTTGTTCTGAGTTTAGAAATACCCAATGTTTACATGTTCTTTACTTTTTTTGCAAGTTATAGGGCCATAAATACAAGTAGCACTTTGCTATTTCCAAACAACTTTTTTTCAAAATTAGCGCTAGTTACATTGGAACCCTGATATCTGTCAGGAATACCTGAATATCCCTTGACATGTATATATTTTTTTTTAGAAGACAACCCAAAGTATTGATCTAGGCCCATTTTGGTATATTTCATGCCACCATTTCACCGCCAAATGTCATCAAATAAAAAAAAAAGTTCACTTTTTCACAAATTTTGTCACAAACTTTAGGTTTCCCACTGAAATTATTTACAAACAGCTTCTGCAATTAAGGCACAAATGGTTGTAAATGCTTCTTTGGGATCCCCTTTGTTCAGAAATAGCAGACTTATATGGCTTTGGGGTTGCTTTTTGGTAAGTAGAAGGCCGCTAAATGCTGCTGCGCACCACACGTAAATTATGCCCAGCAGTTAAGGGGTTAATTAGGTAGGTTGTAGGGAGCTTGCAGGGTTAATTTTAGCTTTAGGGTAGAGATCAGCCTCCCACCTGACACATCCCACCCCCTGATCCCTCCCAAACAGTTCTCTTCCCTCCCCCACCCCACAATTGTCCCCGCCATCTTAAGTACTGGCAGAAAGTCTGCCAGTACTAAATAAAAGGAGTTTTTCTTTTTTTTTATAAAAAAAAATAAAATGTTTTAGCTGTGATGGACCCCTGCCTTAGCCCCGACCTCCATGATCCCCCCCCCCCCAGCTCTCTAACCCTCTCCCCTACCTAATTGCCGCCATCTTGGGTACTGGCAGCTGTCTGCCAGTACCCAATTTGCCCCAAAAACCAGTGTTTTTTTTTATCTGTTTTGCCATTTTTAAATGTTTTCTGTAGTGTAGCAGCCCCCCACAATACCCCAACCCCCTCCCCCTCCCAGATCCTTATATATTTATTAATTTTATTCTTTTTTCCCCCCTCTTCCCTCCTCATTGGTGTCAGTGGGTAGCTAATCGCGCGCGCGCATGCGCGCCCCCGCACGCTCCCGGCACCCGGCGTGCACATTGCACTTACAGGAGCCGGATGCCGGGTAGCGATGGGCCGCCCACCCGCCTCCCTGTTATGCTCCCACCCACCAACGAACCGGCACCATCGCTACCGGTGCAGAGAGGGCCACAGAGTGGCTCTCTCTGCATCGGAGTCTTCTGAAAGGGTATTGCAGGATGCCTCCATATGGAGGCATCACTGCAATACCCTGAGAGCTGCTGGAAGCGATTGCGATCGCTTCCAGCACTCTCTTAGACAACTGACGTACCAGGTACGTCTATTGTCATTAACTGTAAGTTAATGCATGACGTACCTGGTACGTCAGTTGTCATTAAGGGGTTAAGGCAGGTGTTTTTTATTTTTAAACTACAGTCACCACTGCACCCTATAGTTTCTCCTTTCTCTTGTTTGTCTTCGGTCGAATGACTGGTAGTGGCAGTTAGGGGAGGAGCTATATAGACAGCTCTGCTGTGGGTGATCCTCTTGCAGCTTCCTGTTGGGAAGGAGAATATCCCACAAGTAATGGATGATCCGTGGACTGGATACACCACAAGAGAAATAAATTTATCAGGTAAGCATAAATTATGTTTTTGTTCAGGCTTTGGTCCGTATCAAGCCTGTTAAGTCTATTTCTCCTCAATGGAGTCTTAATTTGGTTTTGAAGGTTTTGCAGGCTCCTCCATTTGAGCCTATGCATTCTTTGGATATTAAATTACTTTCTTGGAAAGTATTGTTCCTTTTGGCTATCTCTTCTGCTAGAAGAGTTTCTGAATTGTCTGCTCTCTCTTGTGAGTCTCTTTTTCTGATTTTCCATTAGGATAAAGCTGTTTTGCGGACTTAGTTTAAATTTCTTCCTAAGGTTGTGAATTCTAACAACATTAATAGGGAAATTGTTGTTCCTTCCTTGTGTCCGAATCCTAAGAATTTGCTTGAAAAATTGTTACTCTCTTTGGATGTGGTAAGGGCTTTGAAATACTATGTTGAGGCTACAAAGGATTTCAGGAAGACTTGTAGTCTGTCTGTTTTTTGGTTCTTGGAAAGGTCGGAAATCCTCTTTACTACTTTTTACACCTCACTACTTGGCTATACATTAAACTTAAAGTACTTAAAGTATGTGTGTGGTGGGAGGTGTATTTATAGGCATTTTGACGTTTGGGAAACTTTGCCCCTCCTGGTAGGAATGTATATCCCATACATCACTAGCTCATGGACTCTTGCCATTATCAAAAGGAAAATTTGTTAAAAAATGACACTTTATTTAACATATATACAAATGGACACAACAATAGGAAGATGCTATGATGGATATTCAGAGATGGGAATGCTCACTTCCAAACTCTTAAATCAATTCATCCAAAAATAAAGCATCTTACTGGTTAAAATATAAAGGGCCAATGAACCCAGAGGAAGTGTGATTGGCTAATGAATCAGATTTAAGGAAAGGGGCTACCCAGGCAGATGCCTGAAAAAGGCATACCAAAGAGCTAATGCTCTAGATAGATCTTTGCTGCTGGACAACCAAGATATGAGAACAAATATACCAAAAAAAATGAGCCACAGACTCTAAGAATAATAGGAACTTTTGATGATAAAAATAGTTGTATTAAGAACATCTTCCAGAGACATTGGCATGTACTCCAGGAAGATGAGGATCTGATGGAAATAATCACTGAGAAACCAGTGGTAACACCCTAAAAGGCATCCTAACAAAGAGTCATTATTCACAAGAGCAAGCCAGAACATGACTGAAAGAAACAAAAGGTTTCCATAAATGTGGCAGATGTCAAGCATGTAAAAACATGGCCCTGACAAAAATCTTCATACACCCAAAAACTGGCAAAAAATATGAAATTTCAGATTTTTTTGAACTGTAGATCTAAAAGAGTGATATATGTGCAAATGCCCCAGAATCTATGTGGGTGAAACCTCCAGAGAACTACGCACCAGAGTACTGGAGCATGTAGGTGACATAAAATGGAACCGAAATGTACGTGTGGCACAACACATGAACAGTGTACATCAGAGACATAAATATGAAATCTCTTTCTTTGCAATTGAGCAAATAAAATTGAAAGAAAGAAGGGGTGATATTACCAAAATATTGTTACAGAAAGAATGCAGATGGATCCACGAGTTACAATCAGTCGCACCAAGAGGCATCAATGAGGCAATATCATATAAATGCTTCTTATAAAAATATCTAGAATTATGATATTAAATTACAAACGAACAGATAATGAGATCTAGGATTCAGATATTTGGTTAATGAGGAGGCCGGAGTGGGAATATAAGAAAAGTAGTCCAAAAGGCACTTATATAGGTATAATACAAGTAATGGATATGCGGGTAGATTACATGCATAATACGTAAGTACCCTTAAAAGAGTGCCTACATTTACAAGTAAAGTTTTTCCTATATTATATACACATAACAAGTGTTGAATATTTATACAATTTATACATATTAGTACGAGACTAAAAGGACTCTGCCTCATAATAACCACCAATAACAGCTTTTCTAAGTATGCATTTATAACAGAAAAATGCTTTGAATTGGTATTTTTTTTTCTTGGATCATAATCTGTTTTCCCTTTGTTCCCTTTCCTACAATTCATTTAGGGTTTAATATGGGTCACACAGAGAGATCGTGACATGACTCATTGTCCCGAATAAGATTTCACACATTTTCACACATTGTCAGTGATCAATGAAATCAAGATGGTTTTCACCTTACATTCCTAAGTATTAAAATACAATTGTATATACAAATAAACCGGGTGAGTCTCAAGGCATGTTGTAGTTTAAAAAACTTTCAGCTTTATTTGGAAACCGTTTTCATATCAGGAAAAAATTAATTTGCTCTCTTTAAAAACAAAAAGAATTCATAAGATCAGCTGGAGCAGTACTGTCTTACGCGTTTCGGCTAGATACCAGCCTTACTCATAGACATATTGATGTGGATAAAGCCGGGCTTAAATAGCCTTGCGTCAACTACAACCCCTACTACTCCAGCTGCACATAATTAAATGCTGTAATTAAACTTATGAGATGTGTTGCAGAGTTAAACTGAATAGCAATGAAAGTGCATAGAAGAGTACATATACAGAGCGCAACTTAACACAATTTAATTGGAAAATGATCTTGTGACTAGAATGTGAAATCAATATAGGAAAACTAACTAGAGGGGTATTTACAAAGCCACTATGCATTTATAAATAAATAAAGTGACAATTAATTGTATTTACATTACAGTACTTTCTAGCTTCAAAGGGATGGCTGGTTTAACTCATTATTAGGATGTTCAGATTGACACTTCAGTCTGCACAAAAACCAGGGGAGCCAAACAATGTGTGTGTGTATATATATGTATGTGTGTGTATATCTATATATATATATATATATATATATATATATATATATATATATATATATATATATATATAAATATCACAGTGGCTCATGTGTTGTGTCAGTTCAAATTTGTCATCTAATGCTAAACCTAATATTCTAGAGTGCTTTAAAGGTACATGCCTGCTCAATGAATGTCTAGAAACTAAGGTGCTGGCTATAATTGCCTGTACTGTTAACATAAAATTATTAAGAGTTGTTTGCACTGTTAGCTAAGCATAGAAAAAACCCTCAACTTTAGTTAGCCCTTATTTATCGTGGGATGGGGGGATAGAAAGCCCATAGATATGGCATTATTTTGGGTGAGGAAAAGAAGTGTGTGAAAATACAAGATTATTTGTGATATACCATTACCTAAATACTTAAAGGGACAGTCTAGTCCAAAAAAACCTTTCATGATTCAGATAGGGCATGTAATTTTAAACAATTTTCCAATTTACTTTTATCACCAATTTATCTTTGTTCTCTTGGTATTCTTAGTTGAAAGCTTAACCTAAGAGGTTCATATGCTAATTTCTTAGACCTTGAAGGCCGCCTCTTAAGAATGTATTTTAACAGGTTTTTCACCACTAGAGGGTGTTAGTTCATGTTTTTCATATAGATAACACTGTGCTCGTGCACGTGAAGTTACCTGGGAGCCATCACTGATTGGCTAAACTGCAAGTCTGTCAAAAGAACTGAAATAAAGGGGCAGTCTGCAGAGGATTAGATACAAGATAATCACAGAGGTAAAAAATATATAAATATAACTGTTGGTTATGCAAAACTAGGGAATGGGTAAAAAAGGGATTATCTATCTTTTAAAACAATAACAATTCTGGTGTAGACTGACATGATTCTAGGATCATCGTTAGTTATTCTTTTGCCAGAAATTGATAACCTCTCCTTCAATATTAAAGCCCTCTGGTCTACGTGTTTTTAATTGAAAGATCCAATAGGCTTCTTGATAGAGTAGCTTACTGGTAATGTCACCCCCTCTTTCTGGGGGTTCTGATCTGTTCTATTATCTGCCATTGAAAACTCTTTACATTCTTTCCATGTACATGTATAAAATGTCTTGCTAGATCTGAACATTCTATATTTTTGTCTATGTTGTTCAGGTGTTCACGAATACGGGTCTGTGCCTCCCTAGTGGAGCAGCCCACATACTGTTTCTTGCACAAAGTGCAATTCACCAGATAAATGACATTGTGGGTGCGACAGTTAGTGCAGTTTTCTCCAACATAGGTGTGTCCGGTCCACGGCGTCATCCTTACTTGTGGGATATTCTCCTCCCCAACAGGAAATGGCAAAGAGCCCAGCAAAGCTGGTCACATGATCCCTCCTAGGCTCCGCCTTCCCCAGTCATTCTCTTTGCCGTTGCACAGGCAACATCTCCACGGAGATGGCTTAGAGTTTTTTGGTGTTTAAATGTAGTTTTATTCTTCAATCAAGAGTTTGTTATTTTAAAATAGTGCTGGTATGTACTATTTACTCTGAAACAGAAAATAGATGAAGATTTCTGTTTGTAAGAGGAAGATGATTTTAGCAACCGTTACTAAAATCGATGGCTGTTTCCACACAGGACTGTTGAGATGAAGTAACTTCAGTTGGGGGAAACAGTGTGCAGACTTTGCTGCTTGAAGTATGACACATTTCTAACAAGACTTGGTAATGCTGGAAGCTGTCATTTTCCCTATGGGATCCGGTAAGCCATTTTATTATTAAGAATAAAGGGCTTCACAAGGGCTTTAAAGACTGGTAGACATTTTTCTGGGCTAAAACGATTACTTTATAAGCAGTTTTAATAGTTTATAGCTTTGAGGAGTTATTTTAATCTTGGGAATTATGTTAAAAAAACGGCAGGCACTGTATTGGACACCTTTTTCACTGGGGGCCTTTTCTAATCATAGGCAGAGCCTCATTTTCGCGCCATTAATGCGCAGTTGTTTTTGGGCAGCAAGGCATGCAGATGCATGTGTGAGGAGCTCAGATACATAGAAAAAGCTTTCTGAAGGCGTCATTTGGTATCGTATTCCCCTCTGGGCTTGGTTGGGTCTCAGCAAAGCAGATACCAGGGACTGTATAGGGGTTAAATGTAAAAACGGCTCCGGTTCCGTTATTTTAAGGGTCAGGGTCCGTTCGAACATCCGAATCTGGCCTCACTCCAACTGACTGCTTGGAGATTGAACGCTTGATTTTATCAAAGAGAGGGTTCTCAGATTCTGTCATTGATACTCTTGTTCAGGCTAGAAAGCCTGTAACTAGAAAAATCTACCATAAAATATGGAAAAAATATATCTGTTGGTGTGAATCTAAAGGATTCCCATGGAACAAGATAAAAATTCCTAAGATTCTATCCTTTCTTCAAGAAGGTTTGGAGAAAGGATTATCTGCAAGTTCTTTGAAGGGACAGATTTCTGCTTTATCTGTTTTACTTCACAAAAAGCTGGCGGCTGTGCCAGATGTTCAAGCTTTTGTTCAGGCTCTGGTTAGAATCAAGCCTGTTTACAAACCTTTGACTCCTCCTTGGAGTCTCAATTTAGTTCTTTCAGTTCTTCAGGGGGTTCCGTTTGAACCCCTACATTCCGTTGATATCAAGTTATTATCTTGGAAAGTTTTGTTTTTGGTTGCAATTTCTTCTGCAAGAAGAGTTTCAGAGTTATCTGCTCTGCAGTGTTCTCCTCCTTATCTGGTGTTCCATGCAGATAAGGTGGTTTTGCGTACTAAACCTGGTTTTCTTCCGAAAGTTGTTTCTAACAATAATATTAACCAGGAGATAGTCGTGCCTTCTTTGTGTCCGAATCCAGTTTCAAAGAAGGTTTGTTACACAATTTGGACGTAGTTCGTGCTCTAAAATTCTATTTAGAGGCTACAAAGGATTTCAGACAAACATCTTCCTTGTTTGTTGTTTATTCTGGTAAAAGGAGAGGTCAAAAAGCAACTTCTACCTCTCTCTCTTTTTGGCTTAAAAGCATCATCCGATTGGCTTATGAGACTGCCGGACGGCAGCCTCCTGAAAGAATCACAGCTCACTCCACTAGGGCTGTGGCTTCCACATGGGCCTTCAAGAACGAGGCTTCTGTTGATCAGATATGTAAGGCAGCGACTTGGTCTTCACTGCACACTTTTACCAAATTTTACAAATTTGATACTTTTGCTTCTTCTGAGGCTATTTTTGGGAGAAAGGTTTTGCAAGCCGTGGTGCCTTCCATCTAGGTGACCTGATTTGCTCCCTCCCATCATCCGTGTCCTAAAGCTTTGGTATTGGTTCCCACAAGTAAGGATGACGCCGTGGACCGGACACACCTATGTTGGAGAAAACAGAATTTATGCTTACCTGATAAATTACTTTCTCCAACGGTGTGTCCGGTCCACGGCCCGCCCTGGTTTTTAATCAGGTCTGATGAATTATTTTCTCTAACTACAGTCACCACGGTATCATATGATTTCTCCTATGTATATTCCTCCTTTACGTCGGTCGAATGACTGGGGAAGGCGGAGCCTAGGAGGGATCATGTGACCAGCTTTGCTGGGCTCTTTGCCATTTCCTGTTGGGGAGGAGAATATCCCACAAGTAAGGATGACGCCGTGGACCGGACACACCGTTGGAGAAAGTAATTTATCAGGTAAGCATAAATTCTGTTTTTTAACTTTTTCCACAAATTTGACTTTAAGCTCTGAAGCTCTTTCATTATTTACACCTATTCGATGTTGCCTGACTTTATTCGTTCACATCGATATCTGTGATTATAGCCTATACTGGGATCCCCTCCCCATACACCTTGAGCCTCACTTGGAAGAACACCTACAATTGATTAAAATACAATTAACTGTAATTTGTTTTTGTAAATATTGTTTTGAACAAGTTAATAGAAATCCCAATTTTTTTGGCTATAATAATATGCTTCCTGCGTAAAAAATGAAGTAAACTAAATTGCCAATGCAGTGTTACACCTCCGCAAATCGTTTACTAAGTGACTAGTGCGTTACTATGGAAACTGGAGTACAAGAAGCGTTGTTCTACGCTGGGTTGGCCCTATGCCCTGACAAAGTCACGTTCTGAGTGACGGAAACGTGTTGGTGGGCGTGGTCCTAATGGATAGTGTGTGGTCCAACAACACATAGCACTCATAGTAGCGTTCTGTTAGATACCGCTTTGGATATTTTGTATCTATACAGGGAGCGAATAGTCAGGTTAATATGCTGGCACTTGATACATTTTTGTTTAAACTAGTGCGTACCATATAGCTAACAAGTTGTGCTTGACGAATTAATTAATTTGATTATCGCTCACCCTTATAGCGAGATTTGGCAAGATACTATAATACGCTCACGAAACAGACATTTAGAAGATCTCTTGCATATGAGATTATTGATTTACATAGGATCTAAATATAAGTGTCGCCATCTGACTTTTATGAGTGTGTACTTATGTTTGTACAGAGAATGCATGAATTTATATATAGGGATTAAGCTAGAAATCGTCTGACTTTGTTCAATCAAAGCAGTACGCAGGCAGGACGCCCCCCTTGAGTGTCTAGTATGTTTGCAATCTGTGTGAATAAGATTAAGTGTGGGGTATGACACTGTAAGATACCCTGATTCATTAGCCAATCACACTTACTCTGGGTTCATTGGCCCTTTATATTTTAACCAGTAAGATGCTTTATTTTTGGATGAATTGATTTAAGAGTTTGGAAGTGAGCATTCCCATCTCTGAATAACCATCATAGCATCTTCCTATTGTTATGTCCATTTGTATATATGTTAAATAAAGTGTCATTTTTTAACAATTTTCCTTTTGATAATTTAGTGTATAATTCTACACTTGGCTTTAATGTCACAAATCCCCTATATTTTTCCCCCCAATCTTTCTATACTCTTGCCATTATGAAATAAATTAATTTATCATGTAAGTTCTTACATAAATAGTTTTTTCCAGTTAGATCTTCTTTGTAATTTGGCCATCGATATTAGACTCAAAATTTAAATCCCCATTTATTATTTATGTGTAGCAAAAAACCTTGACATTGTAAGTTTTTATTATTTTATTTTGCTGCTTTTCCTTTAAATTGTTTTACAATCCTGTTTAGAGAGTCTGTGGTTAATCTGGAAATATTCAGTACAGTGACCCTGCAAAATTCTTCACAGCCACCCTAAGGGAGATGAACTCAAGGGGTGTGTCACTGGATGCAGAATCATTCCGTTTTGTAGCACAAAATGACTTGTAATTACTTTTTTATTTTGCATGCAACTGTTTAAAAAAACAAAACAAAAAAAAACTGATTTAATATGAAGTTTTTGTATTGCTAATTCTAAGTATTGTAATTGGGGTGGGCAATTCTGGGCAAATATATATACTTTAAACTAAACATAGGTATTTCAATTGCCTATTTACAAATCATGTTAATAAACCATTCAAATGTTCTCAATTTAGCTGGATCACAAAACTAATATTTTAAATAAATAAAAAATCTGGTTAATTTATTAATCTGTAGCTTTATTTGTGTAATTTCAAACTAATTTGTGTTTTTTTTTTTCTTTCAGAGTCCATAATTATAGTTGATTATGTCCCAAAAGTTCAAGAACCCCCCAGGTAGCTATCTAGGCCTTCCTTTTCAGCCTATGCATTTTTAGTTAGTTTGTTTTTTTCTATTTTCTTTTCCTTCAATGGGTGTGAGAACGCCACAAGATTATCACATGTGGGCTATTCATTCCCTTGAAACCAAGAATGTGGCAAACCAATGCCCTGCTCCTGAGTTATGAACTTCCCTTCTATCCCCTTCAACTGCATAGACACTCCATTTAATTTGCCTCTATAAGAGTGAGGTGAACCTCTGAGGTGCTGATCTCCACATCGTTACACAACTCATCTGAGACAGAGTGCCTATGAATGACAGATGGGATGACAGGAGTTTAGCCAGACAGTGAGAATCTTCTCCAAGTGTGGAGATGTCACAGGTCTCCCAGATTAACTGTGGATGCATCTGCCAATCCCCTGGTTTATGGTGTACTGCTCCTTGTGAGATCTTTGTCACTGCAATTGCACTGCCTCTGATGGGCCCTGTTACTGGATACAGTAGAGGAAGGTGATGGCAAGTAGATTACACTTTACACAGCCCAAAGGCTATTATATAGGACATTATAGCTTAGGTTCACATAGCCTTGGGATAAATATTATTTCTTTCATGTAATTAGCAAGAGTCCATGAGCTAGTGACGTATGGGATATACATTCCTACCAGGAGGGGCAAAGTTTCCCAAACCTCAAAATGCCTATAAATACACCCCTCACCACACCCACAATTCAGTTTTACAAACTTTGCCTCCCATGGAGGTGGTGAAGTAAGTTTGTGCTAGATTCTACGTTGATATGCGCTTCGCAGCAGGCTGGAGCCCGGTTTTCCTCTCAGTGTGCAGTGAATGTCAGAGGGATGTGAAGAGAGTATTGCCTATTTGAATTCAATGGTCTTCCTCTAGGGGATCTATTTCATAGGTTCTCTGTTATCGGTCGTAGAGATTTCTTCTCCTACCTCCCTTTTCAGATCGACGATATACTCTTATATACCATTACCCCTACTGATTCTCGTTTCAGTACTGGTTTGGCTATCTACTATATGTTGATGAGTGTCCTGGGGTAAGTAAGTCTTAATTTTTGTGACACTCTAAGCTATGGTTGGGCACTTTATATGTAAAGTTCTAAATATATGTCTTTAAACTTATATTTGCCATGATTCAGGATAATCAGTATTCCTTCATTCAGACTGTCAGTTTCATTATTTGGGATAATGCATATGAATAAATATTTTTTTCTTACATTGAAAATTTTCAAATTGACTATTTTTCCCTGCGGGCTGTTAGGCTCGCGGGGGCAGAAAATGCTTCATTTTATTGCGTCATTTTTGACGCGAACTTTTTTGGGGCAAAATTTTGTCATTTCCGGCGTCGTAGTTGACGCCGGAAGTTGTTTGTAGTTTCGTCATTTTTTTGACACTTGTGTATTGACGGGCGTCGGTTTCGACGTCAGAGGATGTGGCGTCATACTTGGCGCCAAAAATATGGGCGTTGTACTTGGCGCAAATAATGTGGGCGTTATTCTTGGCGCCACTCTTGTCTCCACTTTTTTTTCACATTATTTCAGTCTCATTTTTCATTGCTTCTGGTTGCTAGAGGCTTGTTCATTTGGCATTTTTTCCCATTCCTGAAACTGTCATTTAAGGAATTTGATAATTTTGCTTTATATGTTGTTTTTTTCTATTACATATTGCAAGATGTCTCAACCTGACCCTGGATCAGAATCTACTTCTGGAAAGACGCTGCCTGATGCTGGTTCTACCAAAGTTAAGTGCATTTGTTGTAAACTTTTGGTATCTGTTCCTCCGGCTGTAGTTTGTGATAACTGTCATGATAAACTTTCTAAGGCAGATTGTATTTCCATTAGTAATAATCCATTACCTGTTGTTGTTCCTTCAACATCTAATGTTCAGGATGTCCCTGTTAATGTAAAAGAATTTGTTTCTAAATCTATTAGGAAGGCTCTGTCTGTTATTCCTCCTTCCAGTAAACGTAAAAGGTCTTTTAAAACTTCTCATATTTCAGATGAATTTTTAAGTGACCGCCATCATTCTGACTTATCTGTTTCTGATGAGGATCTATCTGGTTCAGAAGATATTCTGCTTCAGATATTGACACTGATAAATCTTCATATTTATTTAAGATGGAGTTTATTTGTTCTTTACTTAAAGAAGTGTTAATTGCATTAGATATGGAGGAGTCTAGTCCTCTTGATACTAAATCTACTAAGCGTTTAAATTCGGTTTTCAAACCTCATGTAGTTATTCCAGAAGTTTTTCCAGTTCCTGATGCTATTTCAGAAGTAATTTCTAGGGAATGGAATAGTCTGGGTACTTCATTTACTCCTTCTCAAAGGTTTAAGAAATTGTACCCTGTGCCATCTGATAGATTAGAATTTTGGGATAAAATCCCTAAAGTTGATGGGGCTATCTCTACTCTTGCTAAACGTACTACTATTCCTACGGCGGATAGTACTTCCTTTAAGGATCCTTTAGATAGGAAGCTTGAATCCTTTCTAAGGAGAGCTTATTTATGTTCAGGTAATCTTCTTAGACCTGCTATTTCTTTGGCTGATGTTGCTGCAGCTTCCACTTTCTGGTTGGAGGCTTTAGCGCAACAAGTGTCAGACCATAATGCTTATAGCATTGTTAAACTTCTTCAACATGCTAATAACTTTGTTTGTGATGCCATTTTTGATATCATTAGAATTGATGTCAGGTATATGTCTTTAGCTATTTTAGCTAGAAGAGCTTTATGGCTTAAATCTTGGAATGCAGATATGACTTCTAAGTCAACTTTGCTTTCTCTTTCTTTCCAAGGTAATAAATTATTTGGTTCACAGTTGGATTCTATTATTTCAACTGTTACTGGGGGGAAAGGAACCTTTTTGCCTCAGAACAAAAAATCTAAAGGTAAATTCAGGGCTGCTAATCGTTTTCGTTCCTTTCGTCAGACTAAGGAACAGAAGCCTGACCCTTCCCCTAAAGGAACGTTTTCCGTTTGGAAACCTTCTCCAGTCTGGAATAAATCCAAGCCTTTTAGAAAGTCAAAACCAGCTCCCAAATCCGCATGAAGGTGCGGCCCTCATTCCAGCTCAGCTGGTAGGGGGCAGGTTACGATTTTTCAAAGATATTTGGATCAATTCGATTCACAGTCTTTGGATTCAGAACATTATTTCACAAGGGTACAGAATAGGTTTCAAGGTAAGACCACCTGTGAGAAGATTTTCTCTCTCTCGCATTCCAGTAAACCCAGTGAAGGCTCAGGCATTTCTGAAATGTGTTTCAGATCTAGAGTTGGCTGGGGTAATTGTGCCAGTTCCAGTTCTGGAACGGGGTCTGGGGTTTTACTCAAATTTATTCATTGTACCAAAGAAGGCGAATTCCTTCAGACCAGTTCTGGATCTAAAAATATTGAATCGTTATGTAAGGATACCAAATTTCAAAATGGTGACTATAAGGACTATTCTGCCTTTTGTTCAGCAAGGGCATTATATGTCCACAATAGATTTACAGGATGCATATCTTCATATTCCAATTCATCCAGATCACTATCAGTTTCTGAGATTCTCTTTTCTAGACAAGCAATACCAGTTTGTTGCCCTTCCGTTTGGCCTAGCAACAGCTCCAAGGATCTTTTCAAAGGTTCTCGGTGCCCTTCTCTCTGTAATCAGAGAACAGGGTATTGCGGTATTTCCTTATTTGGACGATATCTTGGTACTTGCTCAGTCTTTTTACATTCTGCAGAATCTCATACGAATCAACTTGTGTCGTTTCTTCAAAGACATGGTTGGAGGATCAATTTAACAAAGAGTTCTTTGATTCCTCAGTCAAAGGTAACCTTTTTGGGCTTTCAAATAGATTCAGTGTCCATGACTTTGTCTCTAACAGAAAAGAGACGACTGAAGTTGTTTTCAGCCTGTCAAAACCTTCAGTCTCAATCGTTCCCTTCGGTAGCTTTGTGGTGCATGGAAATTCTAGGCCTCATGACTGCTGCATCGGACGCGATCCCTTTGCTCGTTTTCACATGCGACCTCTTCAGCTTTGTATGCTGAACCAGTGGTGCAGGGATTATACAAAGATATCACAAATAATATCCTTAAATCCCAATGTTCGATCTTCTCTGACTTGGTGGTTGAATCACCATCGTCTAATTCAAGGGGCTTCTTTTGTTCGTCCAACCTGGACTGTAATCTCAACAGATGCGAGTCTTTCAGGTTGGGGAGCTGTATGGGGATCTCTGAGAGCGCAGGGGGTTTGGGAATCTCAGGAGGCGAGATTACCAATCAACATTTTGGAACTCCGTGCGATTTTCAGAGCTCTTCAGTTCTGGCCTCTTTTGAAGAGAGAATCGTTTATTTGTTTTCAGACAGACAATGTCACAACCGTGGCGTATGTCAATCATCAAGGTGGGACTCACAGTCCTCAAGCTATGAAAGAAGTATCTCGGATACTTGTATGGGCGGAATCCAGCTCCTGTCTAATCTCTGCGGTTCATATCCCAGGTGTAGACAATTGGGAAGCGGATTTTCTCAGTCGCCAGACGTTACATCCGGGCGAATGGTCTCTTCACCCAGAGGTATTTCTTCAGATTGTTCAAATCTGGGGACTTCCAGAAATAGATCTGATGGCCTCTCATCTAAACTAGAAACTTCCCAGGTATCTGTCCAGATCCAGGGATCCTCAGGCGGAAGCAGTGGACGCGTTGTCACTTCCTTGGAATTATCATCCTGCCTATATCTTTCCGCCTCTAGTTCTTCTTCTTCCAAAAGTGATTTCCAAAATTCTAATGGAACGTTCGTTTGTACTGCTGGTGGCTCCAGCATGGCCTCACAGGTTTTGGTATGCGGATCTCATTCGGATGGCCAGTTGCCAACCTTGGACACTTCCGTTAAGACCAGACCTTCTATCTCAAGGCCCATTTTTCCATCAGGATCTCAAATCATTTAATTTGAAGGTATGGAAATTGAACGCTTGATTCTTAGTCATAGAGGTTTCTCTGACTCAGTAATTAATACTATGTTACAGGCTCGTAAATCTGTGTCCTAGGAAGATTTATTATCGAGTCTGGAAGACTTACATTTCTTGGTGTTTTTCTCATAAATTCTCCTGGCATTCTTTTAGAATTCCTAGAATTTTAAAGTTTCTTCAGGATGGTTTGGATAAAGGTTTGTCTGCAAGTTCCTTGAAAGGACATATCTCTGCTCTTTCTGTTCTTTTTCACAGAAAGATTGCTAATCTTCCTGATATTCATTGTTTTGTACAGGCTTTGGTTCGTATCAAACCTGTCATTAAGTCAATCTCTCCTCCTTGGAGTCTTAATTTGGTTCTGAGGGCTTTACAAGCTCCTCCGTTTGAACCTATGCATTCTCTGTATATTAAATTACTTTCTTGGAAAGTTTTGTTCCTTTTGGCCATCTCTTCTGCTAGAAGAGTTTCTGAGTTATCTGCTCTTTCTTGTGAATCTCCTTTTCTGATTTTTCATCAGGATAAGGCGGTGTTGCGGACTTCATTTCAATTTTTACCTAAGGTTGTGAATTCTAACAACATTAGTAGAGAAATTGTTGTCCCTTCATTGTGTCCTAATCCTAAGAATTCTCTGGAGAGATCTTTACATTCTTTGGATGTAGTAAGAGCTTTAAAATATTATGTTGAAGCTACTAAAGATTTTAGAAAAACTTCTAGTCTATTTGTTATCTTTTCTGGTTCCAGGAAAGGTCAGAAAGCTTCTGCCATTTCTTTGGCGTCTTGGTTAAAGTCTTTGATTCATCATGCTTATGTGGAGTCGGGTAAATCCCGCCTCAAAGGATTACGGCTCATTCTACTAGGTCAGTTTCTACTTCCTGGGCTTTTAGGAATGAAGCTTCTGTTGATCAGATTTGCAAAGCAGCAACTTGGTCTTCTTTGCATACTTTTACTAAATTCTACCATTTTGATGTTTTCTCTTCTTCTGAAGCAGTTTTTGGTAGAAAAGTACTTCAGGCAGCTGTTTCAGTTTGATTCTTCTGCTTATAATTTCAGTTTTTTTCATTATTAAGATTAAAACTTTTGATTTGGGTTGTGGATTATTTTTTCAGCGGAATTGGCTGTCTTTATTTTATCCCTCCCTCTCTAGTGACTCTTGCGTGGAAGTTCCACATCTTGGGTATCTGCTATCCCATACGTCACTAGCTCATGGACTCTTGCTAATTACATGAAAGAAAACATAATTTATGTAAGAACTTGCCTGATAAATTAATTTCTTTCATATTAGCAAGAGTCCATGAGACCCACCCTTTTTGTAGTGGTTTATGATTTTTTTGTATAAAGCACAATTATTCCAATTCCTTATTTTTGATGCTTTCGCTCCTTTCTTATCACCCCACTTCTTGGCTATTTGTTAAACTGAATTGTGGGTGTGGTGAGGGGTGTATTTATAGGCATTTTTAAGTTTGGGAAACTTTGCCCCTCCTGGTAGGAATGTATATCCCATACATCACTAGCTCATGGACTCTTGCTTATATGAAAGAAATTAATTTATCAGGTAAGTTCTTACATAAATTATGTTTTTAAACACACTTTGTTTCCTGCAATATGGCAGTTGAAGGACTGGCCCTTAAAATAGCCTTATGTATTTAGTTCATAGGATAGCCTTACACTTTTCCAAAGCTTTCCTGAAGTCCCCCAGAGAGTTTGACTTTGAATGGAAGTTTTATTCCATAAATCAACCACACTTTCTGTTAATTAATGCTTCTGCAAATTACTCTTGAAACTACTACCCTTCAGCTTGGGATCCATAGCCCCTTCTTCTGCAATTTGTTTGTTTTGTGAATTTTTTTTACAGCCTCAGCTTTACTAAGCCCTTCAATATACTTGAAAGTTACCATCATATGACTACTTTCCCTTCTCTACTCTAAGATATACACATTTAGGTTATTGAGCCTTTTTTGGTAAGTTTTATTTTTTAGATTCCAGTTTATTTATATCCTTCTGGGGATATAGGCTACAGAACTGGACACATTACTCTGTAAAGTGGCATAAGAATTTTACTATTTCTGCTGCAAATACCTCTACCAACACAACTAAGCATTATATTGGCCTTACTGCAATACTACATTGATTACAAAGTTATGAATCATCTGAAATAATTCCTTTTTGGTACAGTCAGGTGTCATTGAGTCTATAATTAAAGGGACATTAAACCCAAACATTTTCTTTCATTATTCAGATAGAGAATACAATTTAAAAAAAGTTTCCAATTTACTTCTATTATCAAATCTGTTTTGTTCCCATGTTATTCTTTGTTGAAGGGATACCTAGGTAGGTAGCGTGCACATGCCTGAAGCACTATATGACAGGAAATAGTGCTCCTGCTACTGTATAACTTTGTTGCAAAACTGCTGCCATATAGTGCTGTAGACACGTGCACACTTATGAGCTTACATCCCAGCTTTTTAGCAAAGGATAACAAGAAAATAAATACAATTTGATAACACAAGTAAATTGGAAAGTTGTTTAAATTGTATGCTCTATCTGAATCATGAAAGAGAAAATTTGGTTTATATGTCCCTGTAAGCTTTGGATTTTTCTGTTATAATGTGTGATTTTGAAATGGGAAACTTTAACTTAGTCATTTGTCCAATCCTCCAATTTTTTTATTGCTTCTCATTTGGTCCACATATCCCCTCCCTCACCCAGAACATCAACTCTATTACACATGCTTGTATCACCTGCAGACAACAAACTTTCTTCTGTAACCCTTTTAGCTGATATATGTCAAACAAAACGGGCCCTAGAATGGACCCCCTGAGAAACGCCAAAGGATGCATGCTTGCTCTGAGTGGTTTAGTAGGGGCTGCCATGCCACCTGGGGGTTCACCTAGCAATCTTACTGATTTTATCCCTACTGATTATATTCACTGTAACAATTGTTGGTGTCTCCCCCACCAAAGTACAGGTGGGTTCCAGCTACAGTGGTTAGCCTTATAAATAAGTTTTCTCCAACATAGGTGTGTCCGGTCCACGGCGTCGTCCTTACTTGTGGGATATTCTCCTCCCCAACAGGAAATGGCAAAGAGCCCAGCAAAGCTGGTCACATGATCCCTCCTAGGCTCCGCCTTCCCCAGTCATTCTCTTTGCCGTTGCACAGGCAACATCTCCACGGAGATGGCTCAGAGTTTTTTGGTGTTTAAATGTAGTTTTTATTCTTCAATCAAGAGTTTGTTATTTTAAAATAGTGCTGGTATGTACCATTTACTCTGAAACAGAAAAGAGATGAAGATTTCTGTTTGTAAGAGGAAAATGATTTTAGCAACCGTTACTAAAATCGATGGCTGTTTCCACACAGGACTGTTGAGATGAATTAACTTCAGTTGGGGGAAACAGTGTGCAGACTTTGCTGCTTGAAGTATGACACATTTCTAACAAGACTTGGTAATGCTGGAAGCTGTCATTTTCCCTATGGGATCCGGTAAGCCATTTTCTTTATAAGAGCAAAGGGCTTCACAAGGGCTTTAAAGACTGGTAGACATTTTTCTGGGCTAAAACGATTACTTTATAAGCATTTTTAATAGATTATAGCTTTGAGGAGTTATTTTAATCTTGGGAATTATGTTAAAAATACGGCAGGCACTGTATTGGACACTTTTTTCACTGGGGGCCTTTTCTAATCATAGGCAGAGCCTCATTTTCGCGCCACTAATGCGCAGTTGTTTTTGGGAAGCAAGGCATGCAGATGCATGTGTGAGGAGCTCATATACACAGAAAAAGTTTACTGAAGGCGTCATTTGGTATCGTATTCCCCTCTGGGCTTGGTTGGGTCTCAGCAAAGCAGATACCAGGGACTGTATAGGGGTTAAATGTAAAAACGGCTCCGGTTCCGTTATTTTAAGAGTTAAAGCTTTCAAATTTGGTGTGCAATACTTTTAAGGCTTTAAGACACTGTGGTGAAATTTTGGTGAATTTTGAACAATTCCTTCATACTTTTTTTCATATTCAGTAATAAAGTGTGTTCAGTTTAAAATTTAAAGTGACAGTAACGGTTTTATTTTAAAACGTTTTTTTGTGCTTTGTTATCAAGTTTATGCCTGCTTAACATGTCTGAACTATCAGATAGACTATGTTCTGTATGTGGGGAAGCCAAGGTTCCTTCTCATTTAAATAGATGTGATGTATGTGACAAACAATTTAGGGAAAATGATGCCCAAGATAATTCCTCTAATGAGGGGAGTAAGCATGGTACTGCATCATCCCCTCCTATGTCTACGCCAGTCTTGCCCACACAGGAGGCCCCTAGTACATCTAGTGCGCCAATACTTCTTACTATGCAACAATTAACGGCTGTAATGGATAATTCTATTAAAAACATTTTAGCCAAAATGCCCACTTATCAGCGTAAGCACGACTGCTCTGTTTTAGATACTGAAGAGCATGAGGACGCTGATGATAATGGTTCTGACATGCCCTTACACCAGTCTGAAGGGGCCAGGGAGGTTTTGTCTGAGGGAGAAATTTCAGATTCAGGAAAAATTTCTCATCAAGCTGAACCTGATGTTATTACATTCAAATTTAAATTGGAACATCTCCGCGCTCTGCTTAAGGAGGTGTTATCTACTCTGGATGATTGTGACAATTTGGTCATTCCAGAGAAATTATGTAAGATGGACAAGTTCCTAGAGGTCCCGGTGCCCCCCGAAGCTTTTCCTATACCCAAACGGGTGGCGGACATTGTAAATAAAGAATGGGAAAGGCCCGGCATACCTTTTGTCCCTCCCCCTATATTTAAGAAATTGTTTCCTATGGTCGACCCCAGAAAGGACTTATGGCAGACAGTCCCCAAGGTCGAGGGGGCGGTTTCTACTCTAAACAAACGCACTACTATCCCTATAGAAGATAGTTGTGCTTTCAAAGATCCTATGGATAAAAAATTAGAGGGTTTGCTTAAAAAGATGTTTGTTCAACAAGGTTACCTTCTACAACCAATTTCATGTATTGTTCCTGTCACTACAGCAGCGTGTTTCTGGTTTGATGAACTAGAAAAGTCGCTCAATAAAGAATCTTCTTATGAGGAGGTTATGGACAGAGTTCAAGCTCTTAAATTGGCTAACTCTTTTACTTTGGACGCCACTTTGCAATTAGCTAGATTAGCGGCGAAAAATTCAGGTTTTGCTATTGTGGCGCGCAGAGCGCTTTGGCTAAAGTCTTGGTCAGCGGATGCGTCCTCCAAGAACAAATTGCTTAACATACCTTTCAAGGGGAAAACGCTGTTTGGCCCTGATTTGAAAGAGATTATTTCAGATATCACTGGGGGAAAGGGCCACGCCCTTCCTCAGGATAGGTCTTTTAAGGCTAAAAATAAACCAAATTTTCGTCCCTTTCGTAGAAACGGACCAGCCTCAAATTCTACATCCTCTAAGCAAGAGGGTAATACTTCTCAAACCAAGCCAGCCTGGAGGCCAATGCAAGGCTGGAACAAAGGTAAGCAGGCCAAGAAACCTGCTACCAAGACAGCATGAGATGTTGGCCCCCGATCCGGGACCGGATCTGGTGGGGGGCAGACTTTCTCTCTTCGCTCAGGCTTGGGCAAGAGATGTTCTGGATCCTTGGGCACTAGAAATAGTATCCCAAGGTTATCTTCTGGAATTCAAGGAGCTACCCCCAAGGGGAAGGTTCCACAGGTCTCAATTGTCTTCAGACCACATAAAAAGACAGGCATTCTTACATTGTGTAGAAGACCTGTTAGAAATGGGAGTGATTCATCCTGTTCCGTTAGGAGAACAAGGGATGGGATTCTACTCCAATCTGTTCATAGTTCCCAAAAAAGAGGGAACATTCAGACCAATCTTAGATCTCAAGATCCTAAACAAATTTCTCAGGGTTCCATCGTTCAAAATGGAAACCATTCGGACAATTCTTCCTACCATCCAGGAAGGTCAATTCATGACCACGGTGGATTTAAAGGATGCGTATCTACATATTCCTATCCACAAGGAACATCATCGGTTCCTAAGATTCGCCTTTCTGGACAAGCATTACCAGTTCGTGGCACTTCCATTCGGATTAGCCACTGCTCCAAGGATTTTCACAAAGGTACTAGGGTCCCTTCTAGCGGTGCTAAGACCAAGGGGCATTGCAGTAGTACCTTACTTGGACGACATACTGATTCAAGCGTCGTCCCTGCCACAAGCAAAGGCTCATACGGACATTGTTCTAGCCTTTCTCAGATCTCACGGGTGGAAAGTGAACGTAGAAAAAAGTTCTCTATCCCCGTCAACAAGAGTTCCCTTCTTGGGAACAATATTAGACTCCTTAGAAATGAAGATTTTTCTGACAGAGGCCAGAAAATCAAAACTTCTAAGCTCTTGTCAAGTACTTCATTCTGTTCTTCTTCCTTCCATTGCGCAGTGCATGGAAGTAATGGGTTTGATGGTTGCGGCAATGGACATAGTTCCTTTTGCGCGAATTCATCTAAGACCATTACAACTGTGCATGCTCAGACAGTGGAATGGGGATTATACAGACTTGTCTCCGACGATCCAAGTAGATCAGAGGACCAGAGATTCACTCCGTTGGTGGCTGACCCTGGACAACCTGTCACAAGGGATGAGCTTCCGCAGACCAGAGTGGGTCGTTGTCACGACCGACGCCAGTCTGGTGGGCTGGGGCGCGGTCTGGGAACCCCTGAAAGCTCAGGGTCTATGGTCTCGGGAAGAATCTCTTCTCCCGATAAACATTCTGGAACTAAGAGCGATATTCAATGCTCTCAAGGCTTGGCCTCAACTAGCAAAGGCCAAATTCATAAGGTTTCAATCAGACAACATGACGACTGTCGCATATATCAACCATCAGGGGGGAACAAGGAGTTCCCTGGTGATGGAAGAAGTGACCAAAATAATTCGATGGGCGGAGATTCACTCCTGCCACTTGTCTGCAATCCACATCCCAGGAGTGGAAAATTGGGAAGCGGATTTTCTGAGTCGTCAGACATTTCATCCGGGGGAGTGGGAACTCCATCCGGAAATCTTTGCCCAAATAACTCAATTATGGGGCATTCCAGACATGGATCTGATGGCGTCTCGTCAGAACTTCAAGGTTCCTTGCTACGGGTCCAGATCCAGGGATCCCAAGGCGACTCTAGTGGATGCACTAGTAGCGCCCTGGACCTTCAACCTAGCTTATGTATTCCCACCGTTTCCTCTCATTCCCAGGCTGGTAGCCAGGATCAATCAGGAGAGGGTTTCGGTGATCTTGATAGCTCCTGCGTGGCCACGCAGAACTTGGTATGCAGACCTGGTGAATATGTCATCGGCTCCACCATGGAAGCTACCTTTGAGACAGGACCTTCTTGTTCAAGGTCCGTTCGAACATCCGAATCTGGCCTCACTCCAACTGACTGCTTGGAGATTGAACGCTTGATTTTATCAAAGCGTGGGTTCTCAGATTCTGTCATTGATACTCTTATTCAGGCTAGAAAGCCTGTAACTAGAAAAATTTACCATAAAATATGGAAAAAATATATCTGTTGGTGCGAATCTAAAGGATTCCCATGGAACAAGATTAAGATTCCTAAGATTCTATCCTTTCTACAAGAGGGTTTGGAGAAAGGATTATCTGCAAGTTCTTTGAAGGGACAGATTTCTGCTTTATCTGTTTTACTTCACAAAAGGCTGGCGGCTGTGCCAGATGTTCAAGCTTTTGTTCAGGCTCTGGTTAGAATCAAGCCTGTTTACAAACCTTTGACTCCTCCTTGGAGTCTCAATTTAGTTCTTTCAGTTCTTCAAGGGGTTCCGTTTGAACCCTTACATTCCGTAGATATTAAGTTATTATCTTGGAAAGTTTTGTTTTTGGTTGCAATTTCTTCTGCCAGAAGAGTTTCAGAGTTATCTGCTCTGCAGTGTTCTCCTCCTTATCTGGTGTTCCATGCAGATAAGGTGGTTTTGCGTACTAAACCTGGTTTTCTTCCGAAAGTTGTTTCTAACAAAAATATTAACCAGGAGATAGTTGTGCCTTCTTTGTGTCCGAATCCAGTTTCAAAGAAGGAACGTTTGTTGCACAATTTGGATGTAGTTCGTGCTCTAAAATTCTATTTAGAGGCTACAAAGGATTTCAGACAAACATCTTTCTTGTTTGTTTTTTATTCTGGTAAAAGGAGAGGTCAAAAAGCAACTTCTACCTCTCTCTCTTTTTGGCTTAAAAGCATCATCCGATTGGCTTATGAGACTGCCGGACGGCAGCCTCCTGAAAGAATCACAGCTCACTCCACTAGGGCCGTGGCTTCCACATGGGCCTTCAAGAACGAGGCTTCTGTTGATCAGATATGTAAGGCAGCGACTTGGTCTTCACTGCACACTTTTACCAAATTTTACAAATTTGATACTTTTGCTTCTTCGGAGGCTATTTTTGGGAGAAAGGTTTTACAAGCCGTGGTGCCTTCCGTTTAGGTGACCTGATTTGCTCCCTCCCATCATCCGTGTCCTAAAGCTTTGGTATTGGTTCCCACAAGTAAGGATGACGCCGTGGACCGGACACACCTATGTTGGAGAAAACAGAATTTATGCTTACCTGATAAATTACTTTCTCCAACGGTGTGTCCGGTCCACGGCCCGCCCTGGTTTTTAATCAGGTCTGATGAATTATTTTCTCTAACTACAGTCACCACGGTATCATATGATTTCTCCTATGCATATTCCTCCTTTACGTCGGTCGAATGACTGGGGAAGGCGGAGCCTAGGAGGGATCATGTGACCAGCTTTGCTGGGCTCTTTGCCATTTCCTGTTGGGGAGGAGAATATCCCACAAGTAAGGATGACGCCGTGGACCGGACACACCGTTGGAGAAAGTAATTTATCAGGTAAGCATAAATTCTGTTTTCCCTTATATTCAGTGACCTCTATGGTTTCACTATGATATCTAAGGAGATGGACTCAGATGAGGGCTTCATTTCTCATCTTTGGAAACCACCCCTGCTGTGTGATATAGGGTAAAACACACAATTTAAACAAGTTTCAAATTCACTTCCATTATCTAAATATGCACAATCTTTTTATATGCATACTTTGAGTCACCAGCTCCTTTTGAGTGTGCAAGAATCAGTGTTTATGCATTTTGTGATTGGCTAATGGCTGTACCATGATGCCAATGTGAAGGAAGATGAAACTAACTTTGAAATTTGTCAGAAAAAAGTGCTTTTGCATTGTCTATTATGCATTTATTTATTCCATTCTACTGTGTTTAGTGGTCCTTTTTAATTTCAAGTTGGAGCATATCCATGCGTTGCTAAGTATTTACTGCACACTTTGAGAATAACTGATCCTACCTCTCATTAGGCTTCTCCTAAGGTTCCTGTAATGTTTTTCAGTTCCAGATGCTATTGGAAATAAAACAGATTGGGCATTCCCTTCATCCCTACAACTAAATTCAAATCCACGTTTCCTTTAATTGCTGCTTCCTAAGATGTCTAGGAGACATAACAATGGTGGATGAAGTCATCTCCATTCTGGTATGGTGTGCCACTATTCCCCTAGAGGAACGTACCTTCTTTTAAAGACCCCATGGATAGGAAACTTAAAGGCTTTTATAGGCAGTCTTTCAACTGGAGTTCTACATGTATTGCCCAGCTGTCAGTATAGTTTGTATGGTGGTTGCTATGTCAGTTTGGTGTGACAACCTATCTAACCTGACTGTGGGAAAGTTGTCTCTGGAGGACATCCAGATTAATCAGTATTGCAAATAGCTTCATTTGTAGCACTGCCAATGTTTCACCTTTAATGCAGTAAGTTATCATAAATCTGCATGGTGCCCCAGTACTTCCTGTTACAATCCTAAGTAGCTCAAAATGTCTTCCTCTCTTTCCAAGTCAGCATGAAGGTGCATCCCCCACTTCAGACTCAGTTCCTGTAGGGGAAGATTGAAACTTTATCAGGGAGTTTGTGAAAGATCTCCATTTTCATGGGTTACTGAATCAACTTGGACCTCTCCGCAAGATATTCCTTCTGACTTTTATGTCATGGGGACATGCTAATGCAAGAGCTTTACTGTTGTGTGGTGGATCTAGAGAACATTGGCGTTATTACTTCAGTTCCTCTAAGACAGGGATGGGGAACCTTGGCCCTCCAGATGTTTTAGGACTACATTTCCCATGATGCTCAACTGGACTATAGCTTGCCTTAGCATCATGGTTAATGTAGTTCTGAAATATCAGGAGTGCCAAGGTTCCCCATCCCTGCTCTAAGAGAACAGGGAAAGGGGTTAAACTCTAATCTGCTGTTAGTTCTCAAGAATGAGGTAAAGGGACAGTAAAGTCATAATAAAACTTTCACTATTCAGATAGCACATACAATTTTAATCTACTTTCCCATATACTTCTATTATCTAATTTCCTTGGTTCTCTTGGTATCTTTGTTAAAATGCATACCTAGGTAGGCTTAGGAGCAGCAATGCACTACTGGCTAATAGATGTTGATTGGTGGCTGCAAATCTTTGCCTCTTTTCATTGGTTCACTCAATGTGTTCAGCTAGCTCACAGTAATGCAGTGCTGCTCCTTCAACAAAGCACAATGAAGCACATTTCATAATATAATTCAATTGGTCAGTTATTTAAAATTTCATGTCCTGTCTGAAAGCTAAAATATAGTTTCATGTCCCTTAACTTTTTGGTCTATTTCGGATCTAAAATCTCTAAACTGGTTTTTCATGGTTAACACTTTCAAGATGAGAACCACTGGCACTATTTCACCAAAGACTTGAAACATGATTATTTTCACATCCTAATCCATCTGTATCATGTGAAGTTCCTCCTTTTTTTGTGGCTCTGCAGTTTGGTCAGTCCATGGCTCTAAGAGTGTTTATGAAAGACAAAACAAAGTCCATAAAATAGCTCCAATAAAAGAATAAGCTTTATAACTCTTTGCTTACCAAAGTGTTGGGAGTCAAGATGATGGTGGTTCTGTCACAAGGCATTCATTAGAGCGTATAATTAACACTATTGTCCCTGCAAATTGGTTAAACACATAGGTAAAGTAATAATAATCTAAAGCTGTAGAGATCCACTGGCTGTTGACCCAATTCCCAATCAGCAATTGCCACTGGTGACTGGCTCCCAGGGCCTGCACTTAAGGACCTCCTCCCTTAGTGTAGGCCTGGGGAACTGCTGCGCTAAGTCCCTTTGCTCTGTGGAGAAGAGGGGAGGGTTAGCATGGCTTTCCAGCCCCCTAAAGGTGGGAATCTAACCCCTTTAAAGGTAATTTAAAGAAAACTAATGAGTACTAAAATATTTTCTGTAATATTCAATCGTACATTAATTCGGATATTCGTTAAGTTTAAAACTAAATGTATTCTAAGTTTGTATAACATTATGGTATTTGGATGCTAAGAAAAATGTTAATCTATTTATTTTTTTATTTTTGTCTAGCCAACCTTTCTTCCATGCGGAACTTTGGATTAAGGAACTGTAAGTGAATTAATTATACAAGTGGCATTGCCCATGACAATTGTATTTCACTTGTCCTGTATTTAGTTACTAATATTTACTCTCTTTTTTTCAGTACTAGTCTTTATGATTCAAGATCTCGAGAAAGAAGGCGGCAAATAGAAGAACAAAAGGCCCTTACGTTACAGCTTCAAAACCAGGTGAACTTTATAAAAAGAACATTAATTTACTTTTAAATTGGCTGTATTTAAAGGGACACTGTACCCAAAAAAAATCTTTTGATTCAGATTGAGCATGACATTTTAAGCAACTTTCTAATTTACTCCTATTATCAAATTCTCTTCATTCTCTTGGTATCTTTATTTGAAATGCAAAAATGTAAGTTTAGATGCCGGGCCCATTTTTGTGAACAACCTGGGTTGTCCTTGCTGATTGGTGGATAAATTCATCCACCAATAAAAAAGTGCTGTCCAGAGTACTGAAACCAAAAAAAAGCTTAGATGCCTTTTTCAAATAATGATAGCAAGAGAACGAAGAAAAATTGATAATAGGAGTAAATTAGAAAGTTGCTTAAAATTGCATGCTCTATCTGAATTACAAAAGAAAAATTTTGGGTTCAGTGTCCCTTTAATTAAAGACACGTTATTAACCTGTTAGTGTTTTTGATTAAGCTTTTTTATGTTTATTTTACTTTTACATAATTCTGTAAAACTGCAGTTGCACCGCAGTGCAGCTTGTACACTTAATTTCATAAGCTAAAAAGTCATCAGGGCACCTGCCTGTATTGGGAGACCTTACAGAATAGTTGCAGGAATTAATAGTAATCCCTTGCAGGCAGTGCTTCCTCACAAAACTTTTCTATTTACTTTTGTTATCAATTTTGCTTAGTTCTCTTGGTATCCTATGTTAAAGAATAAAGTGCTAAAGACACATGCACACTCTTAAAGTGAATGTCAACTTTCAAGAATGAGTGCCTAGTTTTTAAAAAATACTATTAAAAACAGGGGCACTTTCATTCATGAAAGTTTACATTTCACCTGTTTTGTTAAAATACTTTTTCTTCTTGAAGCCAGAGAAGCGATTCCTCCTCCTGCCGCTAGTCGCTTCATACATCAGTAATGTCGAATCCAGCATCCTCCAATCACGGCGTGGCCTCAAGCAATAATTCCCCTGGGGGGGGGAAGCCGTGCTTGGAGGATGCTGTATTCGTCATTGCTAACGTAAGAAGAGACGAGCGGCAGGAGGGGGGATCGCTTCTCCGTCTTCAAGAAGAAAAGGTAAGTATCTTAACATAACCGGTGAAATGTAAACTTTCATGAATGAAAATGCCCCTGTGTTTAATAGTATTTTCTCCTGTTAAGTGTGGTCAGTCCACGGGTCATCATTACTTGTGGGATATTTGCTCCTCCCCAACAGGAAGTGCAAGAGGATCACCCAAGCAGAGCTGCTATATAGCTCCTCCCCTCTACGTCACACCCAGTCATTCTCTTGCACCCAACTAATAGATAGGATGTGTGAGAGGACTGTGGTGATTATACTTAGTTTTTATAACTTCAATCAAAAGTTTATTTTAAAACAGCACCGGAGTGTGTTGTTCCTTCTCAGGGAGAATTTGAAGAAGAATCTACCTGAGTTTCTGTATGATTTTAACCGGAGTAGTTAAGATCATGTTGCTGTTCTCGGCCATCTGAGGAGTGAGGTAAACTTCAGATCAGGGGACAGCGGGCAGGTTCACCTGCAAAGAGGTATGTAGCAGCATATTATTTTCTGAGGAATGGAATTGACTAGAAAATACTGCCAATACCTATATTATGTAAGTTCAGCCTTAAATGCAGTAGTAGCAACTGGTATCAGGCTGTCATGTATGTATATTTTCACTTCAGTATTCTGGGGAATGGCACTTCACTGGAATAATACTGTATGCATAAAACTTTAGCCTATCTTGCAGTGAGAACGACTAGCAGCAGGCTTTCTATGACAATTCATTTATTTGATGTTAAACGTTTTGCTGGCATGTTAAATCGTTTAATTTTCTGAGGTACTGGGTGAAAAATTGTTTGGGCACTATTTTTATCCACTTGGCGGGCATTTTATTTAATTTAAGACAGTTTACTGATCTCCCTCACTGTTGTGTGTGAGGGGGAGGGGCTTAATTTGGCGCTTTTACTACGCATCAGAAATTCAGTCACAAGTCTGTTTTTCTTCCCTGCATGATCCGGTTCGTCTCTACAGAGCTCAAGGGTCTTCAAAAGTTATTTTGAGGGAGGTAATCACTCACAGCAGACCTGTGAGATTGTGCTTTGACTGTGATAAAAAACGTTATATTCTGTACATTTTTTCTGCTATTGAAGGGTTAGTTATCCATTGCTAATGGGGGAAATCCTTTGCTAAAATTGTATTTTTACCGGAAAGAATTTGATTTTATAGTTTATCCGTTTTATTGTTACTCAACTGTCATAACTTCTGTGCTTCTTAAAGGCACAGTACGTTTTTTCATACTATTTGTAAATTGAATTGAAAAGTATTTCCAAGTTTGCTGGTTTAATTGCTAGTGTGTTAAACATGTCTGACTCAGAGGAATATCTCTGTGCTATATGTGCTAAAGCCAAAGTGGAGCCCAATAGAAATTTATGTACTAATTGCATTGATGCTACTTTAAATAAAAGTCAATCTGTACAAATTGAACATCATTCACCAGACAACGAGAGGAAAGTTATGCCGACTAACTCCCCTCACGTGTCAGTACCTGCATCTCCCGCTCGGGAGGTGCGTGATATTGTAACGCCTGGTACTTCAGGGCGGCCATTACAAATCACATTGCAGGACATGGCTAATGTTATGACTGAAGTTTTGTCTAAATTACCAGAACTTAGAGGGAAGCGTGACCACTCTGGGGTGAGAACAGAGTGCGCTGATAATAATAGGGCCATGTCAGATACTGCGTCACAGTATGCGGAACATGAGGACGGAGAGCTTCAATCTGCAGGTGACGGTTCTGATCCCAATAGAGTGGATTCAGACATTTCTAATTTTAAGTTTAAGCTTGAAAACCTCCGCGTACTGCTAGGGGAGGTATTAGCGGCTCTGAATGATTGTAACACCGTTGCAATCCCAGAGAAATTATGTAGGCTGGATAGATACTATGCGGTACCGGCGAGTACTGACGTATTTCCTATACCTAAGAGGCTTACAGAGATAATTACTAAGGAGTGGGATAGGCCCGGTGTACCCTTTTCCCCCCCTCCTGTATTTAGAAAAATGTTTCCAATAGACGCCACCACACGGGACTTATGGCAGACGATCCCTAAGGTGGAGGGAGCGGTTTCTACTCTGGCTAAGCGTACCACTATCCCGGTGGAGGATAGCTGTGCCTTTTCAGATCCAATGGATAAAAAATTAGAGGGTTACCTTAAGAAAATGTTTGTTCAACAAGGTTTTATATTGCAACCCCTTGCATGTATTGCGTCTGTCACGGCCGCGGCCGCTTTTTGGTCCGAGTCCCTGGAAGAGACTCTTGACTCAATAACTATAGAGGAGATTTCAAACAGGCTTAAAACACTTAAGCTAGCTAATTCATTTGTTTCAGATGCCGTAGTACATTTAACTAAACTTACGGCTAAGAATTCCGGATTCGCCATTCAGGCACGCAGAGCACTGTGGCTAAAATCCTGGTCAGCTGACGTTACTTCTAAATCTAAGTTACTTAACATACCTTTCAAAGGGCAGACCTTATTCGGGCCCGGTTTGAAAGACATTATCGCTGACATTACAGGAGGTAAAGGCCATGCCCTGCCTCAAGACAGAGCCAAACCTAGGGCTAGACAGTCTAATTTTCGTTCCTTTCGTAATTTCAAGGCAGGAGCTGTTGCTCGCTACAGACAAGGCTGGAGACCTAACCAGTCCTGGAACAAGGGCAAGCAGGCCAGAAAACCTGCTGCTGCCCCTAAGACAGCATGAATTGAGGGCCCCCGATCCGGGAACAGATCTAGTGGGGGGCAGACTTTCTCTCTTTGCCCAGGCTTGGGCAAGAGATGTCCAGGATCCCTGGGCGTTAGAGATCATATCTCAGGGATATCTTCTGGACTTCAAATCCTCTCCCCCAAAAGGGAGATTCCATCTGTCAAGGTTGTCAACAAACCAAATAAAGAAAGAGGCGTTTCTACGCTGTGTACAAGATCTGTTACTAATGGGAGTGATCCATCCGGTTCCGCGGTCAGAACACGGACAGGGGTTTTACTCAAATCTGTTTGTGGTTCCCAAGAAAGAAGGAACCTTCAGACCAATCTTGGATTTAAAGATCCTAAACAAATTCCTAAGAGTTCCATCGTTCAAAATGGAAACTATTCGGACAATTCTACCCATGATCCAAAAGGGTCAGTACATGACCACAGTGGATTTAAAGGATGCTTACCTTCACATACCGATTCACAGAGATCATTACCGGTATCTAAGGTTTGCCTTCCTAGACAGGCATTACCAGTTTGTAGCTCTTCCATTCGGGTTGGCTACGGCTCCAAGAATCTTCACAAAGGTTCTGGGTGCTCTTCTGGCGGTGCTAAGACCGCGAGGAATTTCGGTAGCTCCGTACCTAGACGACATTCTGATACAAGCTTCAAGCTTTCAAACTGCCAAGTCTCATACAGAGTTAGTACTGGCATTTCTAAGATCGCATGGGTGGAAGGTAAACGAAAAGAAGAGTTCTCTCTTTCCACTCACAAGAGTTCCCTTCTTGGGGACTCATATATTCTGTAGAAATGAAGATCTACCTGACAGAAGACAGGTTAACAAAGCTTCAAAATGCTTGCCGTGTCCTTCATTCCATTCAACACCCGTCAGTGGCTCAATGCATGGAGGTGATCGGCTTAATGGTAGCGGCAATGGACATAGTACCCTTTGCACGCCTACATCTCAGACCGCTGCAATTGTGCATGCTAAGTCAGTGGAATGGGGATTACTCAGATTTGTCCCCTACTCTGAATCTGGATCAAGAGACCAGAAATTCTCTTCTATGGTGGCTTTCTCGGCCACATCTGTCCAGGGGGATGCCATTCAGCAGGCCAGATTGGACAATTGTAACAACAGACGCCAGCCTGCTAGGTTGGGGCGCTGTCTGGAATTCTCTGAAGGCTCAGGGATCATGGACTCAGGAGGAGAGTCTCCTGCCAATAAACATTCTGGAATTGAGAGCAGTTCTCAATGCCCTTCTGGCTTGGCCCCAGTTAACAACTCGGGGGTTCATCAGGTTTCAGTCGGACAACATCACGACTGTAGCTTACATCAACCATCAAGGAGGGACAAGAAGCTCCCTAGCGATGATGGAAGTATCAAAGATAATTCGCTGGGCAGAGTCTCACTCTTGCCACCTATCAGCAATCCACATCCCGGGAGTGGAGAACTGGGAGGCGGATTTCCTAAGTCGTCAGACTTTTCATCCGGGGGAGTGGGAACTTCATCCGGAGGTCTTTGCCCAAATACTTCGACGTTGGGGCAAACCAGAAATAGATCTCATGGCGTCTCGACAGAACGCCAAGCTTCCTTGTTACGGGTCCAGATCCAGGGATCCGGGAGCGGCCCTGGTAGATGCTTTGACAGCACCTTGGACCTTCAGGAGGGCTTATGTGTTTCCACCCTTCCCGATGCTTCCTCGATTGATTGCCAGGATCAAACAGGAGAGAGCATCGGTGATTCTAATAGCGCCTGCGTGGCCACGCAGGACCTGGTATGCAGATCTAGTGGACATGTCATCCTGTCCACCTTGGTCTCTGCCTCTGAGACAGGACCTTCTGATTCAGGGTCCCTTCAAACATCAAAATCTAATTTCTCTGAAGCTGACTGCCTGGAAATTGAACGCTTGATTTTATCAAAACGTGGATTTTCTGAGTCAGTAATTGATACCTTAATACAGGCTAGGAAGCCTGTTACCAGAAAGATTTACCATAAAATATGGCGTAAATACCTATATTGGTGCGAATCCAAAGGTTACTCTTGGAGTAAGGTTAGGATTCCTAGGATATTGTCCTTTCTACAAGAAGGTTTAGAAAAGGGTTTATCCGCTATTTCCTTAAAGGGACAGATCTCAGCTCTGTCCATTCTGTTACACAAACGTCTGTCAGAAGTTCCAGACGTTCAGGCTTTTTGTCAGGCTTTGGCCAAGATTAAGCATGTGTTTAAAACTGTTGCTCCGCCATGGAGTTTAAACCTTGTTCTTAACGTTTTACAGGGTGTTCCGTTTGAACCCCTTCATTCCATTGATATAAAATTGTTATCTTGGAAAGTTCTGTTTTTAATGGCTATTTCCTCGGCTCGAAGAGTCTCTGAGTTATCAGCCTTACATTGTGATTCTCCTTATCTGATTTTTCACTCAGACAAGGTAGTTCTGCGTACTAAACCTGGGTTTTTACCTAAGGTAGTCACTAACAGGAATATCAATCAAGAGATTGTTGTTCCATCCTTGTGTCCAAATCCTTCTTCAAAGAAGGAACGACTTCTACACAATCTGGATGTAGTTCGTGCCCTGAAATTTTATTTACAGGCAACTAAAGATTTTCGACAAACGTCTTCCCTGTTTGTCGTTTATTCTGGTCAGAGGAGAGGTCAAAAAGCTTCTGCTACCTCTCTCTCTTTTTGGCTTCGTAGCATAATATGTTTAGCTTATGAGACTGCTGGACAGCAGCCTCCTGAAAGAATTGCAGCTCATTCCACTAGAGCTGTGGCTTCCACTTGGGCCTTTAAGAATGAGGCCTCTGTTGAACAGATTTGCAAGGCTGCAACTTGGTCTTCGCTTCATACTTTTTCCAAATTTTCCAAATTTGACACTTTTGCTTCTTCGGAGGCTGTTTTTGGGAGAAAGGTTCTTCAGGCAGTGGTTCCTTCCGTATAAAGATCCTGCCTGTCCCTCCCGTCATCAGTGTACTTTAGCTTTGGTATTGGTATCCCACAAGTAATGATGACCCGTGGACTGACCACACTTAACAGGAGAAAACATAATTTATGCTTACCTGATAAATTCCTTTCTCCTGTAGTGTGGTCAGTCCACGGCCCGCCCTGTTTTTTATGGCAGGTCAAAATTTTTAAATTATACTCCAGTCACCAATGCACCCTTTAGCTTCTCCTTTCTCGTTGGTTCTCGGTCGAATGACTGGGTGTGACGTAGAGGGGAGGAGCTATATAGCAGCTCTGCTTGGGTGATCCTCTTGCACTTCCTGTTGGGGAGGAGCAAATATCCCACAAGTAATGATGACCCGTGGACTGACCACACTACAGGAGAAAGGAATTTATCAGGTAAGCATAAATTATGTTTTTAAAAACCGGGCACTCATTTTTTTGAAAGTTGACATTCACTTTAAGCCTACATATGTTTATACTTCAACAAAGGATAACAAAAAAATAACAAAAAAATAACGTAAATTTGATAATAAAAGTAAATTGGAAAGTTGTTTAAAAAGTAAACATTTATAATTCAGATAGAGCATGCAATTTTACTTTACTGTCCCTTTTAGTATCAGTTGGTCTGGTTTTTTTAGATTTTCTTACTAATGTTATATTTGTGAGGAAATTCAGTATTATGGTAGTTATACAACGGTTCCATTTACACCGTTTCAGAATAACAACCTTTTTTTCCAGTCATGTGACTGCTATTGAAAAGCATTGGGAAGCAGTGCATTTATTAAAATAGCCAGTAGGTGGAGCTGTCCGCTTGTGTTGCAGCAAAGCCAAGCAAGCTGAAATTAATCAGTTTAACCAGACCTGAGCTATCGAGCAGATTTCAAAGGAACACGATCTTCCCGTCTATAAATCAGTCCAGATTGGAATGCATAGAAAGAACTGTGAAAAGTGAAATCTGTGTTGTGTGATTATTTTATTAGGTTTATAATGCTGTTTAGCAAATGTTTTTGTTCCTTTAACTTAGTTTAATTATATATTCTGTGTTGTGTGATTATTTTATTAGGTTTATAATGCTGTTTAGCATTTAAAGTCTTCATTTTAAAGCTTTAAAAATAATGTATTAGGTGTTACTTATGACAATTTTGAGAGGGGTCTGGAACCTAACTCCCTCACTTCCCATTGACTTACATTATAAACTGGGTTTCAATTTACAACGGTTTCGATTTACAACCATTCCTTCTGGAACCTAACCCCGGCGTAAACTGAGGGCTACCTGTATATATAAACCAAAATTCATTAAAATTATGGGGGGGAGATAAAAAACTGAAATTAAAATCCTCCATGTCTCAAAAATAAATCAATGTAAATATTTGCATAGGAAATTAGTACATCTAGGCAAGTATCCCCGCTTGCTTTTCCCCAGAAATTCTTAATATACAATGTTTCCAATGCACAAGAGAATTGTGGGTAAGATATGCAAATTCTCAGTTTTTTTGCTTCAAACAGCGATCCTTTTAAACAGTATTATAACCGCAAACCAGAAATCACTCACTAGACAAGCCTGTTTCATTCTTTTTTTTTTTTTAACCGTCACATGTAACTAAGGAAAAATTTTATTTTATTTTATAAAGTATATTATTTTTATTGATACATTTAAAATCCATAGCAAATTTTAACTTTGAGTAACATATAATTATTTTGTGGTTTTCTTATTTAGATTAGGAATTCATGTAGAACTACTATTTAATTATTCTGAAGTATAATCTCAAGTCTTCTGATTTTAATTATTTCATTAAATATTTTAGAGATTGCAGAAAAGGTCTGTACAAGATTCTGTAGATTTACATCTGAGAGTGCCACTTGAAAAAGAAATTCCGGTGACATTAGCTCCAAAACCAGAACCTGTACCCGAGCCTGAAGAAATAGAGTTTCAAGAACTAACGGAGGTAAAAAATGTTTTGGCCACGTTAGTGTGAATTTAAATACTAAATTGGGCAATGTTTGTTGTTTTTATCATTTATTATTATTGGGACATTATATTATATAATTACACTGTATATTCTATATAATTAATATCCAGAAATTTCCACTAGTCCCAGACAAGTAAGAAATTGTAGTGGGTGAGTGGGAAAAACAAACGATAACAACTTTTCCCTATTTTTAGCATTGAGTTGACTAGTAACTTTTCACTTTGAACTAGTAACTTGTATCCTCTAGTAAACTTTTAGTGATGTTTTTACACACACTTATATATGTATGTGTTGTGACCTTTTAGCCTAGAGGATGTCTACGGATTACGTTTCACTTTTTCAGGACAGTGTAAGTTTTTTTTTTTTTTTTTTAAATAACTTCTCCTGGCTTATATGCAACCCAGAAATAATAGCAGTTATCATTTAGATTGTTTATATTAAATCAGGTGATTTGGGACTATGCATTGTGTTATATGGTGTCAAGCTTGTTATTTACACCAAGCCCTAGATTTATGGGAGCTATTTAAATTGATGTGCACCATTATTAACTGATTGCATGCTATTGCTGATTAAATGTTTTTTGTTTTCAATAACAGGACAATGGCTTTGTCCTGTTATTGATATATTGTCCTTAGTGCTTTATACTTTTATTTTAATAGTTTTTTCTTCTTAAATGGAAAGAGTCCACAGCTGCATTCATTACTTTTGGGAAATAAGATCCTGGCCACCAGGAGGAGGCAAAAACAACCCAGCCAAAGGCTTAAATACTCCTCCCACTCCCCTCATCCCCCAGTCATTCTTTGCATTTCGTCCCAGGAGGATGGCAGAGAAGTGTCAGAATTACTCTTCGGCATGGGACAGGAGTTTTAAGTAGTCCTGTCAGTCTCTCAGTGAGGGCTTGGATGAAAGTTAGAGCCTGGAGATGCAGGGAGTTTCTTTCTGCGAAATCATCCCGACTCATATTAACAGCTCCTCAAGCAATCAGTGTTGTCTAACTTTGTTTCGCTGCCGCCTTTCTTCTCTCAAGTCCATGGCGGAGGCGATGCTACTATCAGTCACACTTGAAGGGCCGTTCCACAGCGTAGATTCCGGTAAGATTGTTTCATTTTACTTTATTTACAATGTATTGTAATGTGAATGTTTCCCGAGAGGCTACCGCCTTGCGGGTCTAAATAAGGATCTCAGTCAGTCTCTCTTAGTATCTTGGAATTGAGGGTTAATATCTCCTGAGGGGGGTTATTGAACAGGGAGGGGTTTTATAATCATGTTTGTTATGTGATTCAACCTACTTATGTGCGTTGTTTACTGGGCTCGTGGTTGGAACATTGAGGCCTTTGGAAGTGACGCAGCCTTTTGGTTGGGCACGCTTGTTTGGACTGTACGGTTCACCTTGTGTTCAGGCGTGGCTACGTTCCGTTGTTCCATTTCCACATTACTGACCGTGTGACGAAGGAATTTTTCTAGTCTGCAGGGGTCTGGTCATAGGTGGTGAGTGCCCCAGCCATTGGGGGTGTCAGGTGCCATTTTAGTTTACTTTAGTCCATATTTATATATCCTCTATCCAGTTATGTGTGTTAATTTCAGATTCAGTTACAAGATTTGAGATTCTGTATCAGGTGATGAATTCTGAGTGGCCTCGTTGACGCATGTCAACCAGTTTTGTTCCGTATGCCATTTCAGAGTGCCTGGTTCCTCAGGCTCGGGAAATCAGGGGACTGCTGAGCCATCCGCCTCTGGGGGTCCTGTCCTCCGAGAGGCAAGTTCCATATAAAATCATACTTATGCACATGAGGGTAACCCAGTTCATGGTTCCTCCATGTGGGGTGGCGTGTTTCCCCCTGAGGTTGCAGCACGTTTTCGCTTCCACATCATGTTGGCGATTGTTCGTCTGCAGAGTCCAGACGTTTATTTGAGAATGTGCTTGTGCTCTATTGTCCCGGGCCTTTTGCCTTGGGGAGGGCCTCTGCATTTCCCCGCGGGGGTATATGTCCCTGAGTGTTGTGCCTTCCGTTACAGGATTGCGTGCCTTTGCGTGTTGCTCAGACATGTTTTTCAGTTATTGAATGACCCTATCGTTACCTGATACGGGGAATTTCAGTCTGATAATTCGAATGGTGCACCTCTTTAGACATGTGGGGATGAAGTAATCTCCTGATTGTCATTTGTTTGAGATCTTTCCCAGTTTTTTGTGATAGGGCTCCGTTTGGCTGGTCCTGCGGGTAGGCCTGTGTCTTTTTGCCTTATATTTTATATCCGATGGGATGTCTTTTTTGTTTCCTTCAGGAACTTTCTGGAATTGATACTCTTTATTACTTCTTCGGCAGTTGTTGGACATGTTAGTCCTCTGTTAAAAATTTCTGTTTCTTTCATGTAATTGGCGAGAGTCCATGAGCTAGTGACGTATGGGATATACAATCCTACCAGGAGGGGCAAAGTTTCCCAAATCTCAAAATGCCTATAAATACACCCCTCACCACACCCACAGTTCAGTTTTACAAACTTTGCCTCCTATGGAGTTGGTGAAGTAAGTTTTTGCTAAGATTTCTACGTTGATATGCGCTTCTCAGCATTTTTTGAAGCCTGATTCCTCTGAGTACAGTGAATGTCAGAGGGATGTGAAGGGAGTATCACCTATTGAATGCAATGGTTTTCCTCACAGAGATCTATTTCATAGGTTCTCTGTTATTGGTCGTAGAGATTCGTCTCCTACCTCCCTTTTCAGATCGACGATATACTCTCATATTCCATTACCTCTACTGATAACCGTTTCAGTACTGGTTTGGCTATCTGCTATATGTGGATGGTTGTCTTTTTGGTAAGTAGGTTTTCATTTACTTAAGACACTCTCAGCTATGGTTTGGCACTTTATGTATTTATATAAAGTTCTAAATATATGTATTGTACTTATATTTGCCATGATTCAGGTTTTCAGTATATTTCTTTTTTTGCAGACTGTCAGTTTCATATCTGGGAAAAACTTTTTTATGAAAAATTATTTTTTACCTGGGGTTTAGTCTTTTTCAATTGACTGTCTTTTAAATTTGCAGGCAGAATTAGGCTCGCGAGGGCGCAATATGGCAAAATTTATTGCGTCATTTTTGGCGTGAGATTTTTTTGGCGCAAAGTTACGTTCGTTGACGCCAGCTCGTCATTTCAGAGTCCTTCACAAGGTTGCATCATCTATGACACAAGTGTTTCGTTTCCGGACGTTTTTGGCGCCAAAAAAATATTTTTCTGCTTTTTGTGCTTTTTGCGCAAATATTTTCATTATTTAAAACCCCTTTCCTTTTGCCTCTGGCCTTTTTCTGTCAGAGGGCTATGCTGTTTGTATTCTTTCCCATTCCTGAAACTGCCATATAAGGAAATTGATAATTTTGCTTTATATGTAGTTTTTTTCTCTCAGATTTGCAAGATGTCTCAATCTGATCCTGTCTCAGAATTTACTGCTGGATTCCTGCTGCCTAATAACGGTTCTACCAAAGCTAAGTGCATTTGTTGTAAACTTGTGGAGATTATACCTCCAGCTGTGGTTTGTAATAGTTGTCATGATAAACTTTTACATGCAGAAAATGTTTCCATCAGTAGTAGTTCATTACCTGTTGCTGTTCCCTCAACATCTAATGCACAAGATATACCTGTAAATTTAAAATAATTTCTGATTCTATTCAGAAGGCTTTGTCTGCCATTCCACCTTCTAATAAACGTAAAAGGTCTTTTAAAACTTCTCATAGAGTTGATGAAATTTCAAATGACCGGCAACATACTGATTTATCTTTCTCTGATGAGGATCTGATTCAGAAGATCCTGCTTCAGATATTGACACTGACAAATCCTCTTATTTAAAATGGAGTATATTCGTTCTTTGTTAAAAGAAGTGTTGATTACATTAGATATGGAGGAAACTAGTCCTCTTGATATTAAAACTAGTAAACATTTAAATTCTGTTTATAAACCTCCTGTGGTTATTCCAGAGGTTTTTCCAGTTCCTGATACTATTTCCGATATTTCTAAGGAAAGGAATAGGCCTGGTACTTTTATTCCTTCTTCAAGGTTTAAAAAATTGTATCCTTTGTCAACTGTTAGATTGGAGTTTTGGAGGAGGGGGTGGGGTGTGTGTAGCACATTGTGCCCTTAGTGTATACCCTTAAATCTAATATTGAATAATTTAATGTACTGATTAGCTAAAAACTCCAAATTCATATTCTCGTGTCTTTTTTATTAAAAAATACAACTTTTTTTGTTTTTTTCTACACACAAAGGATTTGGATTTTAACTATGTGTTTATATTGTATTGGTTTCATCATGAAATAACTATGCCTGACAAACATAAGGGTTAAATAGATATCTAATTAAGGTGAACAGCTGTGTTTAGGGGTGTAACCACCCTAATGTGTTTCTATTGGTTAAATGTAGTATATATTCTTGAGCTCTCAGTCAGGTTGTTAGATGCCTGAGGAAACGGCAAGCTAGCTGAGAAACTAGTTGCATTTTAATACACAGTGATATATGTATACACTGTATTTTTAAAGACCATTGTTTTAATAAAAGTGATTTTAAAACTTATCACTTGACTGAAAGCCTGTCCATGTTTGCGGTTGGAGACTACAGCCTAGACTGGGTCCTCAGCAGACAATCCTTTCATCCAGGAGAATGGTCTCTCCATCCTGAGTGTATGCAGAGATTTGCAAGAGGAAGATCGTATAACGTCTCAATGCCAAACTACCCAGATAGGGGTCGAGGTACAGGGATCCTCAGGCGGAGCTAATAGATGCATTAGCGGTGCCTTGGAGGTTCAATCTAATTGATCCTTTCCGACCGCTAACACTACTTCCTAGTGTAGTGGCTCGAGTCAAGCAGACGTCGGTGATACTGACTGCTCCGTCTTGGCCGCGAAGGATATGGTTTGCGTATCTAGTGAGGATGTCATCATCTCCTCCGTGGAAGTTACCTTGTCGCAGGGATCTGGTGTTCATCAATGTCTAGATTCTCTGAAGCTGACTGCGTGGAGATTGAAAACTTAGTCCTAGCAAAGAGGGTTTTCTGAGTTATTTTTACTCTCATTCAAGCTCATAAGCTGGTTGCTCGTCGCATCTATCATAAGGTGTGGAGGACCTACTTATTCTGTTCTCCAGGGTGAACTGGAGAAGGGCTTTTCTGCAAGTCCCCTGAAGGGACAGTTTTCAGCCCTGTTTCTCTTACTTGGTGTATTCAGTCCACGGATTCATCCTTACTTGTGGGATATTCTCAATCCCTACAGGAAGTGGCAAAGAGAGCACACAGCAAAGCTGTCCATATAGCTCCCCTCAGGCTCCGCCCCCCCAGTCATTCTCTTTGCCGCTCTAACTAGTAGCATCTCCACGGGGGTGGTAAAGAGTATGTGGTGTTTAGTTGTAGTTTTCTTCTGTTATGTGTGATCAGTCCACGGGTCATCATTACTTCTGGGATATAACTCCTCCCCAACAGGAAATGCAAGAGGATTCACCCAGCAGAGCTGCATATAGCTCCTCCCCTCTACGTCAGTCCCAGTCATTCTCTTGCACCCAACGACTAGATAGGATGTGTGAGAGGACTATGGTGATTATACTTAGTTTTTATGACTTCAATCAAAAGTTTGTTATTTTACAATAGCACCGGAGCGTGTTATTACTTCTCTGGCAGAGTTTGAGGAAGAATCTGCCAGAGTTTTTTACTATGATTTTAACCGGAGTAGTTAAGATCATATTGCTGTTCTCGGCCATCTGAGGGAGGTAAAGGCTTCAGATCAGGGGACAGCGGGCAGATGAATCTGCATTGAGGTATGTAGCAGTTTTTATTTTCTGAATGGAATTGATGAGAAAATCCTGCCATACCGTTAAAATGACATGTATGTATACACTTCAGTATTCTGGGGATGGTATTTCACCGGAACTACTCTGCTAAAGGTCACTAATACTTTTAATAACTATTTATCATGTTAAACGTTTTTGCTGGAATGTAGAATCGTTTACATTGCTGAGGTACTGTGTGAATAGATATTTGGGCATTATTTTCCACTTGGCAGTTTTTTGCTTGTAATTGTGACAGTTTCGTTTCTCTTCACTGCTGTGTGGGAGAGGGAGGGGCCGTTTTTGGCGCTCTTTACTACGCATCAAAAAATTCCAGTCAGTCACTTTTATTTTTCCTGCATGATCCGGTTCATCTCTGACAGATCTCAGGGGTCTTCAAACTTCTTTGAAGGGAGGTAACTTCTCTCAGCAGAGCTGTGAGAATTCTTATAGTGACTGTGCATAAAAACGTTGCTTTGTACTTTTTATGTCAAATTTAATTATTGTTATTTTACTAATGGGAACAAACCTTTGCTAAGAGTTGTGTTGTTTTAAAGTTTGATGCTATAACTGCTTTTCAGTTCATTATTTCAACTGTTATTTAATCGTTTAGTACCTCTTTGAGGCACAGTATTTTTTTTGCTAAAAAAGATTATAACCAAGTTGTAAGTTTTTTGCTAGTGTGTTAAACATGTCTGACTCAGAGGAAGATATCTGTGTCATTTGTTCCAATGCCAAGGTGGAGCCCAATAGAAATTTATGTACTAACTGTATTGATGCTACTTTAAATAAAAGTCAATCTGTACAATGTGAACAAATTTCACCAAACAGCGAGGGGAGAGTTATGCCGACTAACTCGCCTCACGCGGCAGTACCTGCATCTCCCGCCCGGGAGGTGCGTGATATTATGGCGCCTAGTACATCTGGGCGGCCATTACAGATAACATTACAAGATATGGCTACTGTTATGACTGAAGTTTTGTCTAAATTACCAGAACTAAGAGGCAAGCGTGATCACTCTGGGGTGAGAACAGAGTGCGCTGACAATGCTAGGGCCATGTCTGATACTGCGTCACAGCTCGCAGAGCATGAGGACGGAGAGCTTCATTCTGTGGGTGACGGTTCTGATCCAAACAAATTGGACTCAGATATTTCAAATTTTAAATTTAAATTGGAGAACCTCCGTGTATTACTAGGGGAGGTCTTAGCAGCTCTTAACGATTGTAACACCGTTGCAATACCAGAGAAACTGTGTAGGTTGGATAAATACTTTGCGGTACCGGCGAGTACTGACGTTTTTCCTATACCTAAGAGACTAACTGAAATTGTTACTAAGGAGTGGGATAGACCCGGTGTGCCGTTCTCACCCCCTCCAATATTTAGAAAGATGTTCCCAATAGACGCCACCACTAGGGACTTATGGCAGACGGTCCCCAAGGTGGAGGGAGCAGTTTCTACTTTAGCTAAGCGTACCACTATCCCGGTGGAGGATAGCTGTGCTTTTTCAGATCCAATGGATAAAAAGTTAGAGGGTTACCTTAAGAAAATGTTTGTTCAACAAGGTTTTATATTACAACCCCTTGCATGTATCGCGCCGATTACGGCTGCGGCAGCATTTTGGATTGAGTCGCTGGAAGAGAACCTTAGTTCATCTACGCTAGACGACATTACGGACAGGCTTAGAGTCCTTAAACTAGCTAATTCTTTCATTTCGGAGGCCGTAGTACATTTAACTAAACTTACGGCTAAGAACTCAGGATTCGCCATACAGGCACGTAGGGCGCTGTGGCTAAAATCCTGGTCAGCTGATGTGACTTCTAAGTCCAAATTACTTAATATACCTTTCAAGGGGCAGTCTTTATTTGGGCCCGGTTTGAAAGAAATTATCGCTGACATTACAGGTGGTAAGGGCCACGCCCTACCTCAAGACAAAGCCAAAGCTAAGGCTAGACAGTCTAATTTTCGTCCCTTTCGGAATTTCAAAACAGGAGCAGCATCAACCTCCACTGCACCAAAACAGGAAGGAGCTGTTGCTCGTTACAGGCAAGGCTGGAAGCCTAACCAGTCCTGGAACAAGAGCAAGCAGGCCAGGAAACCTGCTGCTGCCCCAAAGACAGCATGAACCGAGAGCCCCCGATCCGGGACCGGATCTAGTGGGGGGCAGACTCTCTCTCTTTGCCCAGGCCTGGGCAAGAGATGTTCAGGATCCCTGGGCTCTAGAGATCATATCTCAGGGATACCTTCTAGACTTCAAATTATCTCCCCCAAGAGGGAGATTTCATCTGTCAAGGTTGTCAACAAACCAGATAAAGAAAGAAGCGTTTCTACGCTGCGTACAAGATCTGTTATTAATGGGAGTGATCCATCCGGTTCCGCGGTCGGAACAAGGACAAGGGTTCTACTCAAACCTGTTTGTGGTTCCCAAAAAAGAGGGAACTTTCAGGCCAATCTTAGATTTAAAGATTCTAAACAAATTCCTAAGAGTTCCATCGTTCAAAATGGAAACTATTCGGACAATCTTACCCATGATCCAAGAGGGTCAGTACATGACCACAGTGGATTTAAAGGATGCTTACCTTCACATACCGATCCACAAAGATCATCACCGGTACCTAAGGTTTGCCTTCTTAGACAGGCACTACCAGTTTGTAGCTCTTCCATTCGGACTGGCTACGGCTCCAAGAATCTTCACAAAGGTTCTGGGTGCCCTTCTAGCGGTACTAAGACCGCGAGGGATTTCGGTAGCTCCGTACCTAGACGACATTCTAATACAAGCTTCAAGCTTTCAAACTGCCAAGTCTCATACAGAGTTAGTTCTGGCATTTCTAAGGTCGCATGGATGGAAAGTGAACGAAAAGAAGAGTTCTCTTTTTCCTCTCACAAGAGTTCCATTCTTGGGGACTCTTATAGATTCTGTAGAAATGAAGATTTACCTGACAGAAGACAGGTTAACAAAGCTTCAAAATGCATGCCGCGTCCTTCATTCCATTCAACACCCGTCAGTAGCTCAATGCATGGAGGTGATCGGCTTAATGGTAGCGGCAATGGACATAGTACCTTTTGCACGCCTTCACCTCAGACCGCTGCAATTATGCATGCTAAGTCAGTGGAATGGGGATTACTCAGATTTGTCCCCTACTCTGAATCTGAATCAAGAGACCAGAAATTCTCTTCTATGGTGGCTTCATCGGCCACACCTGTCCAGGGGGATGCCATTCAGCAGGCCAGACTGGACAATTGTAACAACAGACGCCAGCCTACTAGGTTGGGGCGCTGTCTGGAATTCTCTGAAGGCTCAGGGACTATGGAATCAGGAGGAGAGTCTCCTTCCAATAAACATTCTGGAATTGAGAGCAGTTCTCAATGCCCTTCTGGCTTGGCCCCAGTTAACAACTCGGGGGTTCATCAGGTTTCAGTCGGACAACATCACGACTGTAGCTTACATCAACCATCAGGGAGGGACAAGAAGCTCCCTAGCAATGATGGAAGTATCAAAGATAATTCGCTGGGCAGAGTCTCACTCTTGCCACCTGTCAGCAATCCACATCCCGGGAGTGGAGAACTGGGAGGCGGATTTCTTGAGTCGCCAGACTTTTCATCCGGGGGAGTGGGAACTTCATCCGGAGGTCTTTGCCCAAATACTTCGACGTTGGGGCAAACCAGAGATAGATCTCATGGCGTCTCGCCAGAACGCCAAACTTCCTCGCTACGGGTCCAGATCCAGGGATCCGGGAGCAGTTCTGATAGATGCTTTGACAGCACCTTGGAACTTCAGGATGGCTTATGTGTTTCCACCCTTCCCGCTGCTTCCTCGATTGATTGCCAAAATCAAACAGGAGAGAGCATCAGTAATTCTAATAGCACCTGCATGGCCACGCAGGACTTGGTATGCAGATCTGGTGGACATGTCATCCTGTCCGCCTTGGTCTCTACCTCTAAGACAGGACCTTCTGATACAGGGTCCATTCAAACATCAAAATCTAACTTCTCTGAAGCTGACTGCTTGGAAATTGAACGCTTGATTTTATCAAAACGTGGTTTTTCTGAGTCGGTTATTGATACCCTGATTCAGGCTAGGAAGCCTGTTACCAGAAGGATTTACCATAAAATATGGCGGAAATACCTATACTGGTGCGAATCCAAAGGTTACTCCTGGAGTAAGGTTAGGATCGCTAGGATATTGTCTTTTCTACAAGAAGGTTTAGAAAAGGGTTTATCAGCTAGTTCATTAAAGGGACAGATTTCAGCTCTGTCCATCTTGTTACACAGACGTCTGTCAGAAAATCCAGACGTCCAGTCCTTTTGTCAGGCTTTAGCTAGGATCAAGCCTGTATTTAAAGCTGTTGCTCCACCATGGAGTTTAAACTTAGTTCTTAACGTTTTACAGGGTGTTCCGTTTGAACCCCTTCATTCCATTGATATAAAAATGTTATCTTGGAAAGTTCTGTTTTTAATGGCTATTTCCTCGGCTCGAAGAGTCTCTGAGTTATCAGCCTTACATTGTGATTCCCCTTATCTGATTTTTCACTCAGACAAGGTAGTTCTGCGTACTAAACCTGGGTTCTTACCTAAGGTAGTCTCTAACAGGAACATCAATCAAGAGATTGTTGTACCATCCTTGTGTCCAAATCCTTCTTCAAAGAAGGAACGTCTTCTACACAATCTGGATGTAGTTCGTGCCCTCAAGTTCTACTTGCAGGCAACTAAAGATTTTCGCCAAACTTCTTCCTTGTTTGTCGTTTACTCTGGACAGAGGAGAGGTCAAAAAGCTTCTGCTACCTCTCTCTCTTTTTGGCTTCGTAGCATAATACGTTTAGCCTATGAGACTGCTGGACAGCAGCCTCCTGAAAGAATTACAGCTCACTCCACTAGAGCTGTGGCTTCCACTTGGGCCTTTAAGAATGAGGCCTCTGTTGAACAGATTTGCAAGGCTGCAACTTGGTCTTCGCTTCATACTTTTTCCAAATTTTACAAATTTGACACTTTTGCTTCTTCGGAGGCTATTTTTGGGAGAAAGGTTCTTCAGGCAGTGGTTCCTTCTATATAATGAGCCTGCCTATCCCTCCCGTCATCCGTGTACTTTTGCTTTGGTATTGGTATCCCAGAAGTAATGATGACCCGTGGACTGATCACACATAACAGAAGAAAACATAATTTATGCTTACCTGATAAATTCCTTTCTTCTGTTGTGTGATCAGTCCACGGCCCGCCCTGTTTTAAGGCAGGTAAATATCTTTTAAATTATACTCCAGTCACCACTTCACCCTTGGTTACTCCTTTCTCGTTGATTCTTGGTCGAATGACTGGGACTGACGTAGAGGGGAGGAGCTATATGCAGCTCTGCTGGGTGAATCCTCTTGCATTTCCTGTTGGGGAGGAGTTATATCCCAGAAGTAATGATGACCCGTGGACTGATCACACAACAGAAGAAAGGAATTTATCAGGTAAGCATAAATTATGTTTTTTATTCTTCTATCAAGAGTTTGTTATTTTAAAATAGTGCCGGCTTGTACTATTTACTCTGCAGCAGAAAATGATGAAGATTTCTGCAGAGAGGAATATGATTTTAGCACCAGTAACTAAAATCCATTGCTGTTCCCACGCAGGACTGTTGAAACCAGAGAACTTCAGTTGGGGGGGAACAATTTGCAGGCTTAACTGCTTCAGGTATGATCAGTCATTTTTCTAACAAGACCAAGTAATGCTAGAAGACTGATAGTAATCCCCATGTGGGAAGGGAAGGTAAGCCATTTTCTGAGACTCGGTATAGAAGGATGGCTTATTTTATAGGGCTTAAATCACTGGTGGACACTGTTATGGGTAAAATCGATTATTTTTTAATATAATCTGATGTTTGCACAAGTGTTTATCATGTTTGGAACACTTTTCTCCAACATTGGTGTGTCCGGTCCACGGCGTCATCCATTACTTGTGGGAAATATTCTCCCCCACAGGGAAAGGCAAGGAGAGCACACAGCAAGAGCTGTCCATATAGCTCCCCCTCTGGCTCCGCCCCCCAGTCATTCTCCTTGCCGCTCTGAACAAGTAGCATCTCCACGGGGATGGTGAGGAGTTTGTGGTGTTAGTTGTAGTTTTTTATTCTTCTATCAAGAGTTTATTTTAAAATAGTGCTGGCTTGTACTATTTACTCTACAACAGAAAAGTGATGAAGATTTCTGTTTAAGAGGGCTATGATTTTAGCACAAGTAACTAAAATCCATTACTGTTACCACGCAGGACTGTTGAAACCAGAGAACTTCAGTTGGGGGTAACAGTTTGCAGACTCATCTGCTTCAGGTATGACTAGTCTCCTTCTAACAACACAGGCTAATGCTAGATGACAGTCATTTTTCCCCTCAGGGAAAACGGTAAGCCCTTTTTCTTTCACCTCAGTAAAAAAGATAACAGGCTTCCCCTTTTTGATTTTTATGCTGGTAGACACTGTTAGGGGCCAAATCGATTGGTTTTTATTACAATATGATGGCAATTGAAATGTTTTATAAGCTCATTTACACTTGGGGACGTTTTTTTATTGATCTGGCTTGCTTTAGACACCTAAATCTAGTCAGGAAGGCCCCTTCACTCTAGTGTACTGAGGGAGGAGGCCTCATTTTAGCACTTCAGCTACGCAGTAGATTTTAAGGCAGTGCATGCAGAGGCGGACTATTTGAGTCGTCAGACTTTCCATCCGGGGGAGTGGGAACTCCACCCGGAGGTCTTTGCTCAGTTAACCCAATTATGGGGCATTCCAGACATGGATCTAATGGCGTCCCGTCAGAACTTCAAGATTCCTTGCTACGGGTCCAGATCCAGGGATCCCAAGGCGACTCTAGTGGATGCATTAGTGGCGCCTTGGTCGTTCAACCTAGCGTATGTGTTTCCACCGTTTCCTCTCCTTCCCAGGCTCGTAGCCAGGATCAAACAGGAGAAGGCCTCTGTGATTCTGATAGCTCCTGCGTGGCCACGCAGGACTTGGTATGCAGACCTGGTGAATATGTCATCGGCTCCACCATGGAAGCTACCTTTGAGACAGGATCTTCTAGTACAAGGTCCATTCGAACATCCAAATCTAGTTTCTCTGCAGCTGACTGCTTGGAAATTGAACGCTTGATTTTATCAAAGCGTGGGTTCTCGAATTCTGTGATAGATACTCTGGTCCAAGCCAGAAAACCTGTGACTAGAAAGATTTACCATAAAATATGGAAAAAATATATCTGCTGGTGTGAATCCAAGGGATTCTCCTGGAGTAAGATTAAAATTCCAAAGATTCTCTCCTTTCTCCAAGAAGGTTTGGATAAAGGGTTGTCAGCTAGTTCTCTAAAAGGACAGATTTCCGCTTTATCCGTCTTGTTACACAAACGACTGGCAGCTGTGCCAGATGTACAATCTTTTGTTCAGGCTTTGGTTAGAATCAAGCCTGTTTACAGACCCATGCCTCCTCCTTGGAGTCTAAATTTAGTTCTTTCAGTTCTTCAAGGGGTTCCGTTTGAACCTTTACATTCCATAGATATTAAGTTATTATCTTAAAAGTTCTGTTTTTGGTTGCTATTTCTTCTGCTATAAGAGTTTCTGAATTATCTGCTTTGCAATGTAATCCACCCTATCTGGTTTTCCATTCAGATAAGGTTGTTTTGCGTACTAAGCCTGGTTTTCTTCCAAAAGTTGTTTCCAACAAGAATATTAACCAGGAAATAGTTGTTCCTTCTCTGTGTCCGAATCCAGTTTCAAAGAAGGAACGTTTATTACACAATTTAGATGTTGTTTGTGCTTTAAAGTTCTACTTAGAAGCAACAAAAGATTTTAGACAAACCATCTTTGTTTGTCGTTTACTCTGGTAAGAGGAGAGGTCAAAAAGCTACTGCTACCTCTCTCTCTTTCTGGCTGAAAAGCATTATTCGATTGGCTTATGAGACTGCCGGACGGCAACCTCCTGACCGAATCACAGCTCACTCTACTAGGGCTGTGGCTTCCACATGGGCCTACAAGAACGAGGCTTCTGTTGATCAGATATGTAAGGCAGCGACTTGGTCCTCTCTGCACACTTTTGCCAAATTCTACAAATTTGATACTTATGCTTCTTCGGAGGCTATTTTTGGGAGAAAGGTTTTGCAAGCCGTGGTGCCTTCCATTTAGGTAACCTGATTTGCTCCCTCCCCTCATCAGTGTCCTAAAGCTTTGGTATTGGTTCCCACAAGTAATGGATGACGCCGTGGACCGGACACACCAATGTTGGAGAAAACAGAATTTATGCTTACCTGATAAATTACTTTCTCCAACGGTGTGTCCGGTCCACGGCCCGCCCTGGTTTCCTAATCAGGTTGAAATTTTTTTTTCTTTATACACTACAGTCACCACGGCACCCTATAGTTTCTCCTTTTTCTCCTAACCATCGGTCGAATGACTGGGGGGCGGAGCCAGAGGGGGAGCTATATGGACAGCTCTTGCTGTGTGCTCTCCTTGCCTTTCCCTGTGGGGGATAATATTTCCCACAAGTAATGGATGACGCCGTGGACCGGACACACCGTTGGAGAAAGTAATTTATCAGGTAAGCATAAATTCTGTTTTTAGGGGTTTTATACGCCTGGCATAATTTTAGACACCTAATTTGGCTTAGGAAGGCCTCACAACTCCGGAGTGAAGAGGGAGAGGGCCTAATTTTTGCGCCTCATTTGCTCAGTTATTTTACAAGATAGCTTCATGCAGCTTCACATGTAGAGTCCAGAGATTGCAGGAGGACTACAGGGAGGCTTATTTTTGTTCCAAAACTAATCCCCAAGGAGGGTAGTGTGTTAAACTGGTGGCCAGCTTCAATTTGCTCCGGTTTGGGCAATAAGGGGTTAATTGACTTGAAACTTGGTGTGCAATCTTTTCAAAGCATTGTGATCATATGGTGTAAATTTCATAAAGATCGTGTGTTTTTTTGAGATTTGGTAAAGTGTGTGCGGTTTATTATTTAAAGGCACAGTAACATTTTTTCAAAAAGTGTATTTTTATGTATTTGAGTGCTATCTAATTCTGTCTAACATGTCTGAGCCTACTGATAGACCTTGTTCTATGTGTTTAAAAGCCATGGCGGTACCCCCATTGCATTTGTTTTTAAAGTGTGCTAAGGTATTTAAACATTTTAATGACCATGCATTGACACTTAAAAATGTAGCCCAAGATGATTCTTTGACGGAAGGTAATGAGGATAGTCCTCCTTCCTCTCCCCATGTGTCGACACCAGTTACGCCCGCGCAAGCGTTGCCTAGTACCTCTAGCGCATTGGCCCCTATTACTTTACAACAATTAGCAGCAGTAATGGATAATTGACTTGCAGCATTTTTATCCAAACTGCCGGTTTTTCCAAAAAAAAAAAAAAAGCGCGATAGCTCAGTTTTAAATACAGAGGATGAGCAATCTGAAGCTTTAGATAATTTATCTGTAGTACCCTCACAAAACTCAGAAGTAGCAGTGAGGGACGGTCTGTCTGAGGGAGAAATTTCTGACACAGGAAAAGTTTCTCAGCAGGCAGAGTCAGATTCCTTAGCGTTTAAATTTAAGCTGAAACACCTTCCGCGTCCTGCTCAAGGAGGTTTTAGCTACGCTGGATGATTGTGACCCCACGGTGGTCCCTGAAAAATTATGTAAAATGGACAGGTTTTTAGAGGTCCCTGTATACACTGAGGCATTTCCGATCCCAAAGAGGGTGGCGGATATTGTGCCTAAGGAGTGGGAGAGACCAGGTGTACCCTTTGTTCCCCCACCTATATTTAAGAAAATGTTCCCCATAAATGACACCAGGCGGGGACGCGTGGCAGACGGTCCCCAAGGTAGAGGGGCTGTTTCAACACTTGCTAAGCATACAACTATACCAATAGAGGACAGTTGTGCTTTCAAAGATCCTATGGATAAAAAATTGGAAGGTTTGCTGAAGAAAATTTTTGTTCAGCAAAGTTTTTCTTCTTCAACCAATTGCCTGCATTATTCCAGTAACTACTGCAGCGGCTTTTTGGTTCGAGGCCCTGGAGGAGTCGCTCCAGAGGGAGACTTCATATGATGAGGTCATGGATAGAATTCATGCTCTAAAGCTGGCTAATTCTTTTATCACTGATGCCGCTCTCTATTTAGCTAAGCTAGCGGCGAAAAACTCAGGTTTTGCCATCATGGCGCGAAGATCGCTTTGGCCCAAATCGTGGTCGGCTGATGTGTCGTCCAAAATGAAACTGTTAAATATTCCCTTCAAGGGGCAAACCCTATTTGGCCCAGAGCTGAAAGAAATTATTTCAGATATCACTGGGGGCAAGGGCCATGCCCTGCCACAAGATAGCCTTGTTTTTGGCCTTAAACGGCCTAATTTTAGCTCCTTTCGCAACTTCAGGAGCGGACCTGCCACAACCTCTGCTGCCGCAAAGCAAGATAATGCTTCCCAGCCCAAAGCAACTTGGAAACCCCTGCAGGGCTGGAATAAGGGTAAACAGGCCAAGAAGCCTGCTCCTGCTACCAAGACAGCATGAGGGGGTAGCCCCCGATCCAGGATTAGATCGAGTAGGGGGCAGACTTTCTCTCTTCGCTCAGGCTTGGGCAAGAGATGTTCCAGATCCCTGGGCATTAGAAATAGTTGCTCAGGGGTACCTTCTAGAATTCAAGGATTCTCCCCCAAGGGGAAGGTTCCACATTTCTCATTGTCGGACAACATCATGACTGTAGCGTACATCAATCATCAGGGAGGAACAAAAAGTTCCCTAGCGATGAAGGTAGTATCCAAGATCATCAAATGGGCGGAGGATCACTCCTGCCATCTATCTGCAATTCACATCCCAGGGGTAGACAACTGGGAGGCGGATTTTCTAAGTCGTCAGACTTTCCATCCGGGGGAGTGGGAACTCCACCCGGAGGTTTTTGCTCAGCTGACTCAGCTATGGGGCATTCCAGAATTGGATCTGATGGCGTCCCGTCAGAACACCAAACTTACCCTTTATGGATCCAGATCCAGGGATCCCAAGGCAGCATTGATAGATGCATTAATAGCGCCTTGGTCGTTCAGTCTAGCTTATGTCTTTCCACCGTTTCCTCTTCTCCCTCGGCTAGCAGCCAGAATCAAACAGGAGAAGGCTTCGGTAATTCTGATAGCGCCTGCGTGGCCACGCAGGACTTGGCATGCACACCTAGTGGATATGTCATCGGTCCCACCATGGGAACTGCCATCGAGGCAGGATCTTCTAATTAAGGTCCTTTCAAGCATCCAAATCTAGTTTCTCTGCAACTGACTGCTTGGAAATTGAACGCTTAATTCTAGCTAAGCGTGGTTTCTCTGAATCAGTTATAGACACTCTGATACAGGCCAGAAAGCCTGTCACCAGGAAAATTTACCATAAGATATGGCGGAAATATCTTTGTTGGTGTTAAATACAAGGGTTACTCGTGGAGTAAGATTAGGATTCCAAGGATATTGTCTTTTCTCCAAGAAGGATTGGAGAAGGGTCTGTCAGCTAGTTCCTTAAAGGGACAGATATCTGCTCTGTCTGTTCTGTTACATAAGCGTCTGGCTGCTGTACCAGACGTTCAGGTGTTTCCACAGGCCCTAGTCAGAATCAAGGCTGTTTATAAGCCTGTGGCTCCTCCATGGAGTCTAAATTTAGTTCTTTCAGTTCTTCAAGGGGTTCCAATTGAACCTTTGCATTCCATAGATATTAAGTTTTTATCTTGGAAAGTTTTGTTTTTAGTAGCCATTTCTTCTGCTTGTAGAGTTTCTGAATTGTCTGCTTTGCAGTGTAATTCACCCTATCTGGTGTTCCATGCAGATAAGGTTGTTTGGCGCACCAAACCTGGTTTCCTTCCAAAAGTGGTTTCTAATAAGAATATTAACCAGGAAATCATTGTTCCTTCTCTGTGTCCTAATCCAGTTTCTAAGAAGGAACGACTTTTACACAATCTTGACGTGGTTCGTGCTTTAAAATTCTATTTAAAAGCAACTAAAGATTTCAGACAAACATCATCCTTGTTTGTTGTCTATTCTGGTAAGAGGAGAGGTCAGAAAGCGACTGCTACCTCTTTCCTTTTGGCTGAAAAGCATCATCCGTTTGGCTTATGAGACTGCGGGACTGCAGCCTCCTGAACGAATCACAGCTCATTCCACTAGAGCTGTGGCTCCCACATGGGCTTTCAAGAATGAGGCTTCTGTTGAACAGATTTGTACGGCAGCGACTTGGTCTTCACTGCATACATTTGCCATATTTTACAAATTCGATACTTTTGCTTCTTCGGAGGCTATTTTTGGGAGAAAGGTTTTGCAAGCAGTGGTGCCTTCCGTTTAGGTTACTTGACTTGTCCCCTCCCTTCATCCGTGTCCTATTGCTTTGGTATTGGTATCCCACAAGTAAGGATGAATCCGTGGACTGAATACACCAAGTAAGAGAAAACAGAATTTATGCTTACCTGATAAATTACTTTCTCTTACGGTGTATTCAGTCCACGGCCCGCCCTGACATTTAAGTCAGGTTCAAATTTAATTTTTAATAACTACAGTCACCACTGCACCCTATGGTTCTCCTTTTTCTCCTAACCGTCGGTCGAATGACTGGGGGGGCGGAGCCTGAGGGGAGCTATATGGACAGCTTTGCTGTGTGCTCTCTTTGCCACTTCCTGTAGGGATTGAGAATATCCCACAAGTAAGGATGAATCCGTGGACTGAATACACCGTAAGAGAAAGTAATTTATCAGGTAAGCATAAATTCTGTTTTTTGTTACTGCACAAGAGGTTTGCAGAGCTTCCAGATGTGCAGCCATTTTTAAGGCTCTGCTGTGATCAGACCTGTGTTTAGATCTAAGGCCCCTCCTTGGAGTTTAAATATTGTCCTTAAGGTTCTGCATCGGGCTCCATTGGAGCCTATGCATGAAGAAGACATTAAATTGTTTTCTTGGAAGGTTCTTTTTCTACTGACTATTGCTTCTGCGCGCAGAGTATCTGTGATTGCTGCCTTGCAATGCGTCCCTCCTTATCTGGCTTTTCTTGCCGATAAGGCTGTTCTACGAACCAAGTTAGGTTTTCTTCCTAAGGTTGTGTCAATTTGCAACATCAGTCAAGAGATAGTGGTTCCTTTCTTATGTCCTAATCCTTCTTCGTCGAAGGAACGTTAACAACTTCTTTCTGGATGTGGTTTGTGCCTTGAAGTTCTATCTTCGGGCGACAAAGGAATTTAGACAAACCTCTTTCTCTGTTTGTTCTCTTTTCCGGGAAGCGTAGGGGGTCAGAGGGCCTCTTACTTATCTTTTTGTCTGTGGAGTGTCATCCGTTGAGCATAGAAACGGCGCGACATAAGACTCCTCTGAGGATTATGGCTCCTTCTACGAGAGCAGTGGTTTTCTCTTGGGCCTTCAAAAATGAGGCCTCTATGGATCAGATTTGTAAGGCGGCTATCTGGTTCTCCTTACATACTTTTTCCAAAATTTTACAAGATTGATGTTTTTGCTTTTGCTGAAGCAGCCTTCGGGAGAGAGGTTTTGAGGCTGTGGTGTCCTCAGATTAGGATCCGCCTCTTTTTTTCCCCTCCCGTTAGCATTCCGTGTACTCTAGAGCTTGGTTATAGGTTTCCCACAAGTAAGGAATGTAGCTGTGGACTCTTCCCATATTAAGATGGAAAACATAAGTTATGCTTACCTGATAATTTCATTTTTATCTGTATGGGAAGAATCCCAGCTCCCGCCCGTGTTCTCCGATGGGCG